>NC_057805.1:300905561-301167472 GCF_018294505.1 Triticum aestivum | reverse complement strand
AGAAGGGTGACAACTCGATCTGATCATAATCTGTCAATTGGTTTCTCTCTCAAACATTGTGTCTCGGTGCCTCGCTCGGTAGCCCCCTCGATATGTAGACTTCTCGCGCGCGCACAGCTGTAGTGACGATGACGCTGAACCCAGTGTGCCTTGTTTTTACCGGCCTCATGTGATAGTTTTCACCCTGTTTTCTGTTAATTAACAAGGCAACCTTTTCTTTGTTAATACTAGTGAATCTGAAATCATTCGGGGCAGACATAAAATATATCACTTCAACCCAATTATCGCAGCAACTATTTTAAAAGAAATTAGCTAGCTGCCTGTGCGTTGCACGGAACATCAAGATGCATTTGTATGAGTAGTTTATCTTGTGAGAGAAAAGGTTGAACGAGGGAAGGCCTTATTTGCGAACGTGGAGAGACGTGTGGGTATATTTTTGCAAAATTGCCATAGTTTCTTTCCTATCCGTTAGATATAAATCCGACGGCCTATATTGCAGGATGGCACGCACACCATCATCACCAACTCTGTTTTCTACTCCCTCCGTCCGAAAATACTTGTCATCAAAATGGATAAAAAGAGATGTATCTAAAACTAAAATACGTCTAGATACATTTCCTTTTATCCATTTTGATGACAAGTATTTCCGGACGGAGGGAGTATTTGTCTTTTTAGAGATTTCAACAAGTGACTATGACCGGACCTTACCAACATACTCAAAAAAGTAGTCCATAATTTTGATGTTACCCTCTTTTCTTGGCGGTGCAGTGCCATCTGGATACCTCATAAATAAATCAAGGACAAATCTGACCCCTTCCTGAAAAGACATATGGAGCAAAATGAGTGAATCTACACTCTAAAATATGTCTACATACACATCCGTATGTGGTAGTCCATTTGAAATCTGAAAAAGACAAATATTTAGGAATGAATGGAGTATATATAAGAGTAGACATGGAGATATATCTCCAGCATGGTCTACAACAAAAATGTGCTGGGCTGGTTAGCGCCGGATGCTCGCAACGCGATGACATGAGTTCAAATTCTGTCTTTTAACTTTATATTTTTATATTATATATTACTCTACTTATTTAATATATACTTCTTTCGCTACTGTACTGACAGTGGAACCCACAGAGTACTTAGAATACAAGATTAAGGATGGACTTGTTTCTTTTTAACTTTCTGTACGAAGCTGTAGCCACCCTGCAAGTCATGTGTACACTGTACATGCAATTAACTTTTTATAGAGGGACAATCATACAGGCAATTAACTCAAATGGATTGGATGCCACTCTATTATTTCCAGCATAAAGAGCATCTCCAACGACAGCCGACAAATTTCCTCCCGCTTCCTTAAGCGGAGGACAACATCAAACGCCAGCGGCATACATTTTTACAACTCTAACCAACCAGATGAAATTCGTGCAAACACGGACTGATTTCATATAAGCATGAAGGATTTCGTATAAAAAAGCCGGATCTTCATATAAACATGATGGATTTCATTACATTTACATGAACTAAGAGGTGCTAATCTGGCTCTCTTGTATAATTAATACTCCCTCCGTCCGGAAATACTTGTCCTAGAAATGGATGTACCTAGACTTATTTTAGTTCTAAATGGCCACCCACGGATCCCTTTGTCTTCCTCATGTCCGTCAGACACTTGCGGGGTCGACGAAGGTCCTCGAAAGAGATGAAGCAGCAAAGAAACGACCTGAATCCGCGGTCGTCGCCTCGGCGGTGGCCTTCATGGGTCCCAAGTGGCGGCGGCCTCCCGTGTTCTACTTCTCCTCGATGATGGCGGCGGACACGGAGAAGCTGGCCACCGACTCATCGCTCTCCATGCACCCGGCTTCTGTCTCTGCCTGCATGGCGCTGCCGCAGGCACGGGAGGCGCGCCCACAGACACGGGAGGCGCGGCCACCGCAAACATTGGTGGCGCGGTACCACGCGGCAGCGATGGTGCCCGTACCGGCGTGCTAGCCGCCGTGCCGGCGTGGAGCAACTCGCCACTCCTCATCAAGCAGAACTGGAGCAGCGAGTTGCTAAACCACACGCCTGCTTGGGGCGGCAACTGGCTCCGTCGGGCCAAGCGAGGTTGGTGAAGCACCGAGCAGCCTCGCCCGTATCCGGAGGGCTCGGCGGGCCACCCAGCCGGGTAATATGCCGGAGAACGGCTCATCGGAAGACATCGGAAGAGTGGAGAAAATGGTGAAGGAGGAGATGGGGGAGCGGCGGAGGGGTGCGATTCTTGCCCGCTGTCTGTCTGGCCTCGTGTAAATAGAGGGCGGACGGTAGGAGCTTGGCCGGCGTCTGGCCTTGTTTAAACTGAGGGCGGACGGGAGGAGCTCGGCCGGTGTTGCGTTTAATTCCGGCCCGCTCATGAATGGACATGTGGCAGGAGTACGATTCTCGGTTTGCATGCAGGTTTAACGGAGGGGTTTAATGGAGGCGCCGGGCGTGCAGCGGGCGGCGCAGTACTATTCGATTTGGCAGCAGTAATGAGCCGTCAAATCACAAAGGCCCTGGCCTCTCATGAAACTGACCGAGCTAGACTGCCCCGCCCTCTAGCCTTTTAAAAAATGTATATACTCCACTTTTGTACAGTAGTAGTATCGATGGATTGCGCCATGGAGCAAAACTTGAAATTAAAAAAAAGGTGGTACATATAGAGAGCGCTCGTCGCCAAATTATGCATATAGTACTATTAAAAAGGCTTGTCACAATAATGGTGTCCAGCACAAGTGCACAACCCACCCCTCAAATAAAACTAAGCACCCTGGAATTCTTTGACAAAACTAAGCACCCTGAAATTCTTTGACAACTAAACTGCTGGCTATATGATGTTGGTCATATATATTGTACGTATATAATGTGAAGAAACGAGTGGTCGTACTATACCAACTAAAAGATGAAATATAAGAAATACTAGTATGTACGTACTGAAGAGTTAAAGTAACCAGAAGAAACATAACATAGTTCTGCTGGGGGCTCAGCACAACACACCCCTCAAATTAAATTAAGCACACCTGAAATTAAACATTGCAACTATTCCGGTAGACACTGCATTAGAACCACCATGAGCAACGACACTGCCACCTTACTCGGAGTCCTCGTCCACGTCCTCGACTTCGTCCTTGTCCCTCTTCCTCTTGGCCGATACTTCTTTGCTTGAACCGCACACTTGGCTGTTGCTCTTCATCCAACCCTTGTCGATATTGAAGCAAAGGTAGCCATCCATTGCAGCGTAGTGGATGTGGTCTATATCTAGTACATTCCACTGCCATGCATGACGATGAAACGTGTATGGAGGTTTCTCCAGTTTACCGTACGAAGGATGAACCATGGCTCCTGCCAGGGTCAGCATTGAAGGCTGACGAGAGGACACCAGCCGATTCTTCTGGAGGTTGAAGGTGTTGCCTACAACAAGGCCTATCCGACGCAGGACTTCTTTGTCGTTACCAAAGTCTACAGTAACGAATTTGACTAGGTTGCTCTCGAGGAAGTCCTTAAAATCTTGGCACTCAACGTCGGCATGGCATATGTGGTAGACCAAGCATAAGTCATGCACGCAAACCTGGATCACGGCGGGCTTCTTCCTCTCTTCGTCCTTTAGATCCTTCTCTCGTCCCAGAACTGTGGTGTACTCAACATCTAGCCCAGCGACCCACTCATCATCTGAGTCTTTGAACATGCGTCTGAAGCGAGAAAGGCATCCTTTCACCGTCGCGGAAGAACGGGTGTAGATGACGCCGAACTCATCGTCGGTGATGGTTCTAACCTTGTACTCACCGCCGATCGGGGAGATTTGGGATGCCATGGATTTGGGAGGAGGGTTAGGATTAGTGGAACTGCCGTAATGTGAATGGACGGGACGACTAGGAGCGAACCGCCGTAGTATTGAAGGATGTGCGGGGACGAGTAGGAGCGAACTACCTGCGTGCGAACGGCAGGGTAGTGGCTTTCCATTCTCCCATGATACGGGCTTCCGAGAGCCCTTGGATCTGAGATCGAACGGTTCCATGGCGTGATTCTAGACCTATGGGTGAATATCCTATCCTGGAGGGTTATTCTGCAAATTTTCAGCAACTTAGCATGCGACTGTTTGATCTCAGATCCAAGGGCTGCCAGCAGCCCGTATCGTGGTCGCGCCTACCACGACCGTCGCGTCGCTCGTGCGGTCGCGCCCTTGGAGATTTAACACAGTGCGTTAGGCTATCTGATGTTGGCATGTCATACATAGTCATCACTTAGTCACTCATACTACAACAAGGTTTTGGCTATAAGGTTGGCTATAAGTGTATTTTTTTTTACTTCTCTCTATCTCTTTCTTCGTACTCCCTCCATCCCATAATATAAGAATGTTTTTGACACTAGTGTAGTGCCAAAAACGTTCTTATATTATGGGACACAGGGAGTACTAGTATTTATTGCATTGCCAAGGAGTGACCTCTTCCAATGAAATGGTGTTGCTAAGTTTGCTTCATTTAATTAGCTATAGACTCAAATTGTCTTTTCACCTAGGTACACGCGTTTAGCACCGTTTCTTCCTTGGGTCGCCAAACTAGTCTCTCTCTTCTTGATTAACTTGCCACATCAGACTTTATGCCTATGTGGCAAGCTTAAGCACCTGTAGGAGCAAGTAAGTACAATAGTGCGCTTTACATGGCATTTTTGCATATGTGGAGGAAAGAGAGGCAAGGAAAAAGTGGAGAAGTGGGCTCTCATGCAAGAGCCAGCCTCTACTACATGGTGGAGCATTGGGAGAGGCACCTGTATGGAGGTGGTCAGGAATCGGGAGACTCACGCCGGTCGCAGCGCCGCAGTTAAAATGATAATGGCAAGTCAAATCACGGGGCCCCACCTGTCCAGCAGTAACTCACTGTCAAATCACACAGCCCTACGTTTGCAGCAGCCTACTCCCTCCTCTTCTCGCGTCTCTGTCGAACCGACTAGGCGGAACTGCCCCGCCTACCGCGCAGGAAAAGCCCGCGCAGTATACTCCCTCCGTCTAGGTGACCAAGGTGGAGAGGAAAACGAGAGAACTTAATGTGTAGTATTTGCTAAGGCTGGTTGTAATGGTACTAGCCTTAGCAATTTTGATGAGGTGTCATAGAATTAAATGAAGAAAGAGAGAGAGAGTTGAGTACTATGTGTCATACATGGCAATAAATAAAGTACTACATGATACTAATATATGATACATGGCGCAGGAGTACTAAGTATTATTAATACAGTTTTGCTAGAACTCATCTAGATGAGATATAATTTGGTCTCATTCATCTTTTATAGCCATTGGATGTGATGCTATATAAGATGCGTGTGTGCTGACGTGGGTTGTATTTGTTCTTGTGAAACGAACTGACCACTGCATGTCATGTTTGATAGTCTCAAGTCATTAAAAGCATACAAGCCCCACATCTCTTCTTGGTTGATTCCTCTATTTATGTTAAAAAATAAGAAACAACGTGAGAGTTAATGCACCACGCCTATGTGTTTACTATTTGGTTTTCGTAAGATGACTTAATACTCACCTAGACGGAGGGAGTATTCGATTTGACAGCGGGCGGCGCAGTTCCCGATACGGCTTTAATGCAGACGAGGGAGGGAGTAGCGGTTCCCGATATGTTGAACGGCCAATGCATCCTCCTTCAATTAATGCATGAGGGAAGTAATGGGAGGAGGTCCGGGAAAAGAGGCTGCACGATGTGAATGCAACGCAGTTTGCCCTCATTGCCCTCATATAAAGGCGCCCCTCCATTCCAATGCATCTACCACATCGTACGCACCTAAGCATTTGCCTAAGCACCTACACTAAGCGCAAAAGAGCTCACTCCAGACCCATGGCGGCGATGCACGTGAGCGGCCAGCGGCTGCGCCAGATGGTCCACGACGCCGGCCTGCGGCATGGCGCCGAGGATCGTCTCCAGACGGTGTTGGAGACCGGCTGGTGGATGGCCGCCGTCAATGCCAACTACGACTCTCAGTTGGACCAGATGATCGTTGCCACCAGCAACAAGTTCACCGTCCTCAAGAAGCTCGCGGACGACATCGCCGTACTCCTCCAGCCCGCGCGCTCGGGCTCCTCATTGCCTACCACCCTAATCGGCCTCCATGGCCGGAACCTCTTTCAAGCACTGGTGGCCCTGCGACTGCCCGCCGATGCCACGAAGAATGTCCACCTGGAGGTCGCGCTCGCCGTGAGGCGCCTCACCCTGCAAGAATTCGTCGACCTACACATCCACGTGTACGAGCAAATCGTGTACATAGGTATCTACAAGGCCAGTGAGGACGCTACGACGTTGGCCTTCCTCAACCGGCTGGAAGCCTTGGATGCCTTTGCTGAGAAGCACCTCGACCTCGCCACAAAAGCCGTCGCTCCTTAGCCGCCGGTCGGTGGCCCGGCGCACTAAGTTGAGGAGGAGGAGGTCGTACGTTCGTGGATCCATCTTTCTTCTTGCCTTCTGTAACCACCACTGCGATCGCATCATCGTGGCCTTAATTCTTATTGTGCTGTTGCCTTCTCGTTCCAGTCAATACCGACATGTGCGATCCCTTTGCTTAATTATATGCATCACTGTAACTAGTACTCCATCCGTCAATTTATAAGTTGTGCTTACCTTTTCCATCAACTTCGTGCAACGCGCGGGCATCTTGCTAGAAACACTAGAATATGTCTATATAATCTGTATGTGATAGTCCATTTGAAATCTCAAAAAAGACAAATATTTAGGTACGGAGGGAGTAATATATTAGGAGTATATCAAAACAATAGTGATTTCTTTCAAGTTTGTGAACAAATACTACTATTCTACTACTTTGGATCCGTCGCAACGCACGGGCACATTGTTGGTAAAAGGAAAAGGCCTGTCGCGTTCGCGTCGGACCCCCACACGCCCGGGAATCGAGAGTACAACACGGCCCGTCCGGCACGACACATAGCTTAGGGAAGGCGTGTTGCCTAGCATTTTCACTTTCATGTGGGACCACCGTTGAGCAAACCGACACCCCGCCCGCCGCCGGGTTGGAAAACAGAAACGAGGGGAAGATCTAGCTGTAGCACGGAAGCCAAGAAATTTGGTGTCAGACGGGGCTCGTTGATAGAGTAGGAGCATTCCGTACTAGTAATACTCCTACTAGTACCAAGTTTGTACTCCTAATACTATATTACTAGTACTACCACTATACAACTAGTAGGTACGTGCATGGCACAACATCGTAGGAACAAAAAACGGGAAGATCTTGTTTTGGGTGATTTATCTTTTTTTCAATCAACGTAGTATGAATAATATGATGTGGGGGGCACCCATGAAGCTTATGTGGCTTGGTTGCATGGCTACGGAAGGTTAGAGAAAAATAAATAGATAATGTGTTTAGAGTGCCCTCCACTAAATAGATATACTTTGGATCCATTGCAACGGTCCGGCACATCTATATCTATACCCCCTATATAGTGTGTGAAAAACTTTGAAAGTTGGTCGTTGGATGAAGCCAATCCGACGATACAAAGATGGCAAATCCGAGCACTACTGGCCATTGGATATCATCCACCAGATTCTGCCACATGTATAATCTAGAAGACTCCATGGTTGAACTTAATTCATGACTAACTTTGCCACAACTAAGCTTAGGCAAAGTTATTAGTTCTTCAAAATGAGAGCCACAAGTTGGCAAGCCTAAGGGAATCTTGCCACATTTTGTGTGTGTATCTCATGTGGGGCCTTAGTGTGGCTTGCCTAAGGTGTGGCTTGAACCAAACACTCACCTAAGTTAATCAAACTTGCCTAACCTTACATTCCACCAGATTTTGCCACATGTTAGAATCCAGAAAGCTCCACATGTAGAAGCATAATGCACAAACCACCAGAATCTCATGCGTGCAATGCACGTGTACCTTACTAGTACTAGTTGGTAGTAGTAAGAAACAAATTCCAGTTTTGGCACGAGCTCGTACTGCGGGAGCACCACAAGGCCTGCCGCAGGAGTTACATTTCCCTTCGGGGCCCACGGGACCGAACTTCAGTGGCTTAGTGTCCGGCCTATGAGTCAATGACATGCGGACCTTAAATGCGGCTAGCCCACATGTCATTCTCATGGTGGTGGCGTGGTTCGCGACTCACTCGTTCGAGATGAACCGGCCGGTGGTGGCATGGCCGTGGCGAGGGTGCCACAGCTGGGCGGGGCGTTACGGGGCATAGATGGCCACACCGGCGGGTACTACCTGTAGTACATAAGTACTCCAGCTGAGGATTGATGACCGGGACGAAATGTGTCACAGCCGCTGGATGAAAATTCGATGGTGCGGGAGTACGGATCGGAGCACAGCAGCGGAGCAGGCAAACCGCGTCCAATCGGGTGTGTCTGTGGTAGAAAGTTGATGGTCGCCGCAGTTCAACTGGCCTGCATGTCATGCACACAAAGGCAGAGGAGCGGTGGGGCCGAGAGGGATGAGGGGCACATCGGGGGGGTGAGGATCCCCTGACGCGAACAATCCTACCATTCTGTCACTGACATGTGGGACCCATAAGCGTGGGTCCCACCTGTCAGCGAAGGAAAGGCAGGGCAAGGCAGTGATAGCCACGTCAGAGGATCCATGTCCACGTCGGGGGACGTCGTGCCGTGGGTTGGAGCGGCGTCGTGGGAATCGCGTGTGGGTGTGGCAGTGGTAGAAACAAGAAACGTGATGGTCGCCGTGGTTCAACTTCCATGGACAAGCTGTCATGTCTGGTGACACATGTATATCAAAACTAGAGTATTTATATTTCAAGCACGTGAACAAGTATTATTCTACTACTTTGGATCCATTGCAACGCATGGGCCAGCACATTGGTAGTAGTAGTGTCCATCTCTATCTCTAGAGGCCTTCCCTCGTTCATCCTTTTCTCTCACAAGATAAACTACTCATACAAATGCATCTTGATGTTCCGTGGAACGCACGAGGATGTTTCCTTGGGGTCTCTCCAGCACGGCGTGGCCGTAGTTGCAAGTTGACGCCCCTTGAGATGCCGAAGTTGAGGGGCACTCGGATTTCCTCCGATGAGCAGGTAAGATGAGTTTGATCACGTAGTAAATTCATTCTAAAGACTACTTCTGTGTCCATTTTCTAATTCTCCCCCTGCCCACTGTTTCACAGGTTAGGCTCGGTGCGAGTGGAGATTGGCTTGCATATGTACGGGAGGGTACCAACATCAATTTGCACAACATTTACAACGGTGACACCGTTCCCGTAGAACCTTTGTCCAACATTGGGATCAGCCATGCAACGGGCCACCGCATGAATTGGTACGATGGAACCACGGTGAGATTGAATAAGATAGCACGAACCTTGCACATGGCGGTCAAAGGCGGACCATGCTGTCTGCGGCCGATTTGTTGCCGTACGAGTAGGAAGACGCTGTGCTCCTTTCTAACCGCATCTTCGCGGTGACAAACCAGGGGACTTATTTTGTATGGGACACATCCTACGATATACTCCCTCTCTCCCAGTTTATTTGTTTTGAATCTTTTCGTTTTATAAGTTTCAAATTCAAATTTAGAGCTCCCCATCACATGTTGAGATTACAATGTCCATTAAATCGTTGCGTGCATGTATAGTAAAGAAAGAAATCTCGAGTTTGGCATGAGTTCGTGTTGCGGGAGCACCACAAGCCCTGGCGCAGGAGTTACATTTCCCTCTTAGGGCCGTCGGGACTGAGCTTCAGCGCCTTACTACACCTACCTTTGAGTCAATAACATGTGGACCCGATAGGTGACTGGTCCACACGTAATGCTGCCGTAGGCAGAGGGGCAGTGGGGCCAAGAGGGGTGAGCCGCAGGTCGGGGGACGTGTGGTTTCATGGGTTCGAGCGGCGTCATGGGAATCGCGGGTGGCTGTGGTAGAAACTTGATGCTCGCCGCATTTTAGGTGGCCCACATGTCATGCACACAAAGGCAGAGGGGCGGTGTGGCTGAGAGGGGTGAGGCGCACGTCGGGGGGCGTGGTGCCTTGGGTTGGAGAGGCGTCGTGGGAATCACGAGATGAAACGTGATGGTCGCCGTAGTTGAACTTCCATGGACAAGCTGTCATGTCTACGGACACATGCACTGCATACCGATCACTGGAAGGAGTAGCAGAGAAAGCTATATATGCGGATAAATAGTTCCTTATAGTCAAGCGGACCCACGCTACTACTCTGTTCCAAAGACATGCACACCATCGAAATAGTCCATCCATATCAATATACACCGCGAGGGAATAATTTTTTTTACAAGAGAGGAAATAGTTCATCCATCCATAATGCCCTCCTGCTGGTGCAGCCTCTTCTTCTTCTTCTTCTTCTTCTTCTTCTTCTTGTTCTCATTCTCTGTGGGAGACGGCTTCGCAACAAGCTCTTTGGACCTTGCAGCTATCTCGAAACTCACACGGGCATCAAGGGCAGCATATTTTATCCGCTCGTACGTCAAGGGATAATTCTCCCATCCAGACAACCTTAATGCCACCGTCTCGTCACCCTTCTGAAGATTTGTACCGAGCACAAAATTTGCTACGTCGAATAGGGATGGTGTCTATTTATCACAATCTTCTACAGGAATTTTGATTCTGGTTTGTAGGTTAGCGATGCTTTTCAAATCAAGGTTGTACGGCTCCAGCTTCTGTTTGTCCCCTTCGATGGCTGCCCCACAGAAGTATACGTCCTCCCGAGACAAGAAATCATGAAGCTCACCTGGTATGGAGGGCGAGTGTATGATGTGGTACACCAAAACATCATCTTCGAGGCATAACTGAAGGACGGCGGCACGCTGGATCTTCCTAGGGGCACGCTCCGTGTACTCTACGTCGAGACCGATGACCCTCATCTCTACAATTTCGAGGGAGTTGGATACATTGTTGATCTACTGCCGAACAACCCTTGGGTGGACGGTGACAGTGGCAACTATGCGCATCGAGCCTTCGACGAGGACATGTTGGACGCTAAAAACCTGCATCTCGATCTCTTTCGCCATTTGGAACCGCTGGAACGGAGGGCTATGGTTTGGAGAATTAGGATTAGATGGCTAGTCTAACTGAAGTAGTAGATGATTATTTAAAGAGGTTAAAACAATGTGAACGCGGTGGGGTTTGGATGCAAATGAAGACGAAGGGGAGGTGAAGAAACCGAGGAGCATCGGTTCCCGATGGAGAAGTAAATGGGAGAAGTGGCGTGCAGGCAGTTGATTAGACGGCTAGGTAGACTAAACGAAAAGGCTATGCGGGTAGACTGATGAGTCATACCTGTTCGTGTACGTGCCCATCCTTCCTGATAGGTGGAACCTATGCAAACAGATAAAAAAATGTGTCGTAGTTTTTTTTTTGAGCGCGTGAGTGGGAGACACAACATTCTCTGGTTAAGGAATACTCCCTCCGTTTAGGTGAGTATAAGTCACCTTATGAAAATCAGGTTTTCCCAAAACCTTTAGGCGTGGAGCATTAACTTCCTGCTCGATCCCCTCCCAGCCTCGTTAGCCAGCGTTCTCTTCCTCTGCTGCCGCGTTCTACCTTTCCATTTTTCCTCTTCTCAAGTGTGGAACGATCTGCATGCCGTCCTTGATGCACCAGAACGACCACTGCATGCATCGCGGCCGGGCGTTGATTGGGCATGCATGAGAATTTGGTTCTGCTCGCAATATGGATGATACCTGAACGATGAAGTGAACATGCATGCTAGCACGGGAGACCTATTTCCGCTATACAATACTGGAGTACTCATGTTCCTACTACTAGTAGTAGTAGTAGTAGTACAACTGTGGTACACTTGATGGTCAAAATACTATTCATCCAGTCCTCATAGTGAAGTGCCAACACCCTGCGCCTGACACTAGTCCAGGCGGCGTGTTCGGGTTACCAAAGTCAGCCTCACCCTATGCACTGTGTAGTCTGTCACCGCCGCTGTACAGCACATTGGCGCCTCGCCTTGTCTCCCTCTCCGCTCCCATAGCACCACTCCATCTCCATCTCCTTCTCCGTCTCCGTCTCCATCTCACTGTGCCCCCGTGTACCGTCGCCTCACTCGCCTCCCCCAGTACCACTATTCCCTCGCTAGCCGCTCCAACACCGACATCCTTCTCCCCCCTAAATCAGACCCCCTTCCAAACTCCACCATGGCTGAACGCGAACCGCGCAGCATCCATATGAGCCGCGATTGGAGCAATCTCCCCAGTGACATCCTCGACCTCTGTTGTTCGTGTATGGATATGTTGAGCGCCCTGCGGCTGGCTGCATGCTCGAGGGACATGCACACGGCCATCGTCGAAGCGAGGCCTAAGCTTTTCAAGACACCCTGCTTGCTGATATCTGGTCTTGCGAGATTGGCTCACCATGATACGGAGGCGTGCATGATGCCCTCGACTTCAATCTGATCTCCATTAGCCGAAACTTCTTTGCAGGTATGTAGTGGGTCGCCGTACATCATTTCCCTCGACATCAATCCGATCACCATCGCCCGAAACTTCTTGGCAGGTATGTACTGGGTCGGCATGAACTCCCACTGGATGGCTGCCTTCAGAGAAGACGGTAAAAAGTTGGTGCTCGTGAACTTCAGACCTCCCATGAGATTATCCTTCCTCCGTTGGATTATATAGAGTATTACCATCGCGGTGCAAGTCATCTAGATTACTACGTCAGTTGGACGGACCTTGTTTTGCAGAGGATTGTAATCTGCCAAGTGCCCACACGACATGCGAATTACGCAGACTTCAAGCTAATTGCCATGTTCGACCGCGGACTCGCCTATCTTTACGCCGGTGCCTTCTTTAGCTGGAGACAACTAGGCTCGCAGTGGATCATTGTCAAAGCTGATACACACTTCTGTGATGCTATTGAACACAATGGCATCATCTACGCGATCGACAAAGCAGATGGCACCACGTATTGCTGGGACGGCGCGTGTAAGTTGTTTCCGTCTCATGTTAATGATGACGTCATGACACTGTTTGAACTTTTTGTGATGATTGGCATATCCCTGTTTGAGCAGAATTTGAGTAGAACTATGGAAATGTATTAGAGACGCCGTAAATCAGCTATATTTGAATGAGTTAATTCATGCGATTGTGACCATGTCATTACAGCCAATTTGTACCCTGAATAATCAAACGGTTAGGAATATATGGATATTATCCTTATTTTACAGTAATCTATATACTACTACTAAATATGAGTGTGTATCAATGGCCATGTTAGTTTCCTCATTTTCATGGTGTAGAAACATGCACCACACTATTGGTTTCATCTAACCATACATTAGGGAAGTAAATGTGCATATGGAGAACTCTATATTTGGAAGTAGTGAAATCCTGCAATGCTTACCATGTGTACATACCTATATTCACCCTTTAGCAATCAATGGCTAGAATAATATCCTCACAAAATTTTTGCCCACAGAACACGAGTATATAACAATGCATGGTCTGTTAGTTACCTTGAAGAATTTGTTTGTGAGGACAGAACATGATTACTCCCTCCGTTCCCAAATATTTGTCTTTCTAGAGATTTTAACAAGTGACTACATACGAAGCAAAATGAGTGAATCTACACTCTAAAATATGTCTACATACATCTGTATGTTGTGTCTATTTGAAATGCCTAGAAAGACAAATATTTGGGAACGGAGGGAGTACATAACATGCATGACATGGTAGTTTCCTGTGAAGAATCGATTGCGAGATAACATGAGTATAACCATGCATGGCACTTCTATATTTTCGAACCCAGTATACATTTCCCTGTATTTTCCTCCCAGTTCCAACAGGGACATATCAATGTTGTTTCTTGCATTATCCTACTCATACTCTGAACAATGCTGATCTTACATTAACAATGCATGTCCTTTTTGATATGATGCAGTGTCCCTACAGTTACTGCCCTTTGTAATCACACCACCTTTGCCAAAACCAGGGAAGCACAACTGGTTCTTCGCTCGATCAGACGACGGCAAAAGACTGATGATCGTTCGGACACATAAGCCGGAAAAGTTATATTGCAAAAACCCCACTGTATACAAGCACCGTGTAATACGTGAGTATCCGGACAGTGGCTGTTACGTCTATGAGCAGGATACCAGCTTGTTGGGGCCTTTAGGATTTTTTAGTTGGAGGCGGGTAAATGGCCTTGGTTCACACTCTCTGTTTCTTAGACTCAATTATCCGATTAACCAGGAGATCACCGTTGGCAAGGACCTTGATGGCAGAGAGGCTCTATTTGCTATGGAAAACTGTGTCTACATGGCAAGCCCTAGGAGTTCGGGAGCAAACTCCCCTGATTGTCAACGATACAGCCTGCAGCCAAAAGAAGGTGAGAATGACAAAGGCATCCCGATTAACTTTGATCCTTGGATGTCTCAATTACGACAGGCAGTGATGTGGTTCAAGCCTTCAGGTTGATAGGTAATTAGGTTGTTGCATCGAAAGGGTGGAGTACTGGTGTCTCCGGATCACTGGTCGCTGAAGCTGGGCTGCAAATTATGATGGTGTTGGATCATCTCTTCGAATGACTTTGTTGTCTTTGCTGCTGGTTCTGGATGGGTAGTTCTTTCTTTTGTTATGCATATTCCTTGTCATTTGGTCATCCTCGTCTATGTCACTCTTACTATGTAATAGTTGCTTCTGTTTAGAATGTCATTCTCGTCTGGATCACGAGAGTCTGAGCGCTGCAGATGGGTGCGTTTTGGTGGTGTAGCAAGACTTCTTATGAACTATCATGTCTTGTTGTTTATGTCAGTAGTAGTCACTAGTCAGTGTTTGAATGTTGTATATATCGTTGTTTCGAACTGTTTATTGTCTCGAACTACTGGTGGGCTAAATGAGGGCATCACCATTCTCCAGTGTTCAGAGTATATCTCCTTTTTTCAAGTTATATAATTTGAGCTTAGTGTATTTTCGATGATGTACACTTGTTTGGGCCAGTGAGGTGTCGTTGAATATGGGCCGAGTAGTAACGCAATGCCAAACAGGTCAATTATGACTCTCAGGCCGGGCTCTCAAAAGATCCTGAAAAAAAAGGCCGGGCTCTCCAAAAAAGAAAGAATAAGGACTCTTAGGCCGACATGTGGGCGCCACCGGTGTTTTCGTGCGCTTGCGCGCCGAGAGCATATTAGCGCGTGCTCGAAATTCATGTTACCTTTTCATCCCCAGTCTCCCGCCCCTCCCCCACCTCTGGAATCTCGATTCCTACTCCAGTTCCCCCAAATCCCCCTCCTGTACTCCCTATACTCAAGCGCACTATCATGTCGCCGGTCAACGCGGATCTCCGAGCCGGAGATCCTGAGGTCCGTCCTGCCTTCGGTCGCTGCGTGCTGTCGCTCAACAGTGGCATGGCGGCGCTTGACGACCAGTTTGCCGGCAAAGTGCTGATGGTAACCATCAACGGAGACCAGCCTCCCGTCTTGCAGGACGACCTTGTCAAAGCTCTCGGCATTGCGCACAGCATCCAAATAAGTGACTTGCTCGTCGAAGTCTGTCCGCCACCGGCTGATTTCTTCGTCAGGTTCCGGACAACTTTTGACTGCATTTGTGTGTTCGAATCTTCCCGGCGTTTGTTTTGCGATGGCGCGCTGGTGAGCTTTGATCGGTGGCACCCAGGATGGGGCTCGGTGCCCTCTGAGCTTGAGTTTTTAACAAAGCTTACCTTCCACGGCATGCCTCGGCGTGCTTGGAACAGCGAGTCCATGAACGAGCTTATCAACGACCTTGGAGGTGAGCTCGTAAGTATGTTTGTTCCTCCAGACAGTTGGGCTCTGACGGTTATGGCATGGATGAAGAAGGCGTCCACCATACCGAAGGTGATTGGTGTTGAGATACCGGTGCAGGAACCGGGGTTGTACTATTCGTCACCACAAAGGCCGCCGCGGACCATGTTAGGGATGTACCTGTATTGAGTGTTCCTGCATGTCAAAGAAGTGGTCAATCCATCAATCGAAGTCCTGCTGCCGCCGCTGATGCCAGGGTCCGTCGACGACATCCATTATAGGAGTCAACGTCAGACTTTCCCCGTGTTGCTCGGAACAATGGATGGCACGGGGCCTACTCCATCGCGCGGCGGAGGCCACTGCTTCTTTGGGAGAAGAGGCAGGGTTGGCTGCCTGGATGTGCTCTAATTTGAGGTAACAACTGAATCTTGTCAGATACTAGTTAAACCCGAGCTATGGGTGTGAAGCACTGATATGCCAGTACATTTGATTGTTACATGTTCTAATTTTGTACCTGAACTTTTTTTAGAAAGGGTTGTACGTCAACTTAAGGTGCTAGCAGAACTTATTGTGTTGTCTGTCTGTTTTCTTTGCACAACATTCAAGATATTTCACCGTCATTGATAAAGATGATGAACCGTTATGTACGACTTCGTTGGTTTCAACATAGCCCTTCCCGTAGCGATCCACTGCTTCCATCCTGATTGTGTCGCCTGCGTGAAATTTTTGTATGCAAGTTCAGTGTGCTATGATGTTCTATATGATTGTGTCAACTATATAAGTTTTTACTGAGCATCAGCAATGCATATGGCTGAAAGATGTATTTACGAGCATCGACCGATGGGTCTCTCTCTATCTCTCTCTCTCTCTCACACACACACACACACACGCACACACACGCGCACACGCACAAGTGGGACCCATTGAATTATTTATTTGCTCGTGACAGCTTTTAATTAGGTTCCACTGTAATCTAACTTTTTTCTTAAGTTATTAATTGAGCTTAGTGACTTCAAAAAGTTGTACAGAAGCCTTGTTTGGGACTTTCCGGCGTCGCTGAATGTGGGCTGAGTAACCATGTTAGGTTGTACTGTACTACACATGCCTTTTTTTCAACATCAGCAATGCAACTGGGCCGACAGTTCTACACAATATCCGGGTCAACTTGTTATTCTCCGCCCCGCTGGGCTGCAAACTTTCCTAGGAGGTATGCATTAGGCTTAAAAAGAAAATGGACTTTAAGAAATAATAAATGGGATGTAATTATAATAACTGGACAATTACTATGCACCAAACACGTAATTAGTTTGAAAAATATATTTTTTTTGGAATTTGAAAATTTTAATTTCATTACTTGTTGCGCGCGCAATATTTCGTTGGATTTTAACGTAATACAACTTTATTTTGAAATTATATTTAACCTGACTAGAAATTTCGGATAAAAATATTTCGGATCCCATCAAAATGTGGGAATTTTTTTTATTCTGTTTTGAGTGGTTGTTTGAAATTATTAATCGTTGTCCTAGCTAGAAGTTGGGATGTACTTTTAACAAACTGTAAATGGGCTGTAGTAAATTCCATTAGAATTAAAAAATGCGTTGTACATTCTTACATATCGCAAATGGGCTATATGTTCTCTGCCAAATCCGAGCTGTGGGCCTACTAAGTTGACGCGTACCAAGGGCTTTGTCAACTTAGTCAATATAAACGATTCTAGCTGCAGTGATCGTATGATGTCCATCCAACGGCTGTAGTGCTTCTTCAACCTCTGGTCTTCTTGCTCCAGCTGCCCAAAGCAGCGCCGGTCGTGTCGCGTGCTCCTGCCTCCCGTGGCTGGCTGTGATGTCGCGGAGGCCTCACCGCCCCGTACTACTCCCACCACTGGCCAGGCCATCCCTCTACTCACCCACACCCCCTGTTATTCTGCGGCGACGACAGCCTCACACCGCAGCCGAACCAGTGAACCCTCGTACTCCTCTCCGTGCGGGCTTCCACTGCTGCGTCTTCCCCGGCTCCGCGTCGTCCCCTTCCTAGGCCTCGCCGGTCAACGTGGTCAACGACCGACTTCCATCGGAAGAGTACTGTACGTGGAGAGGCTGACAGCCGGGTCCAGGCTGACAGCCGGGTCCAGGCTGCCGCAAGGAAGTGCCTCCTTATTACGCGCAAAATAATTATTCCTCCACCTGACAGCAGGGACCCACCGAACGAGCCACCTTATTTCGCGAAAAAACGTTTCCCCCCTGACTGCTGGGACCCATCGGACGGGCCAGCGTATTTCGCGAAAAAACGTTCGCCCCGCTGTCAGCTCGGACCCACCGAAAGTGCCTCCTTATTACGCACAAAAAAATGAATACTCCCCCTGCTAGCTGGGACCCTACATGGTGGGAGGCTGACTTGTGGGCCTACTAAGTTGACTGGGACGGGGGCCTTTCTCAACTTTAGTCAATATGAACGATTCTAGATCCAGTGACCGTACGATGTCCATCCAACGGCCGTAGTGCTTCTTCAACCTCTGGTCTTCTTGCTCCAGCCGCCCAAAGCAGCGCCGGTCGTGCCGCATGCTCCTGCCTCCCGTGGCCGGCTGTGCTGCCGCAGAGGCCTCACCGCCCCCTACTATTCCCACCGCTGGCCAGGCCCTGCGGCGACGGCAGCCTCACACCGCAGCCGAACCTGTGAACCCTCGTACTCCTCTCCGTGCGGGCTTCCACTGCCGCGTCTTCCCAGGCTCCCCGTCGTCCCCTTCCTAGGCCTCGCCGTCGTCCACCGCCCTGGTGTTCTCGGCGCGGCGTGGTCAACGTGGGCAAGGAACTACTTCCATCGGACGTGGACTGTGCGTGGAGAGGCTGACAGCTGGGTCCACGGCCGCAGCAAGGAAGTGCCTCCTTATTACACGGAAAATAATGATTCCTTCACCTGACAGCGGGGACCCACCGGACGGGCCACCGTATTTCGCGAAAAAAAAATGTTTCCCCCTGACTGCGGGGACCCACCAGCTACATCTTCGGACGCAAGGAAGTGCGTCCGGGCAAAAAAAAAACCATTCGCCCCCCTGACTGCTGGGACCCACCAGCTACATCATCGCAGGCAAGGAAGTGCCTAACAGTCGGGACCCACCTAGTCGAAGCGTACGTACCATTGTCATTCTGGTCGCGAACGTGTACGTACATACTGGTCGACGTAGAGGCGCGCACGTGTCGTAGTAGAGGCGCGCACGTAGCATGTACACGTACATACAGCGGCCAGTGTGCAAGAAAGAAAATACGGCCACGTACGTACATATGGGCAGGGTCTCGAACACCTACCCGCGCATACATACGGCCAGGGCTCGTGTACATGGCTGGGTCGGAACGGAGAAACAGCGTCGTCGTTGTGTTCATGGGGAGCCAACCGGCTGGGTCGGAACGGAATGCGTCGTCGTGTTCATTGGGAGGGCTTGGACTGAACAGCCGATGGAAACGAGGCCTGGCGTACCGCAGAACAGAGAAAACGTCCTTGTGTTCGACTGGCCACGTTTGAAACGGGATCCTGTTTATCGGGAGGGGTCTGGCGTACCGAAAAACAGAGGAAACGGACCTCCTACGGTCGAAACGGGGGTCCTGTTGATCGGGAGGGGTGTGGCGTACCGCAAAACGGAGGAAACGGACTTGTGTTGGAGCGCTACGGTTGAAACGGGGGTCCTGTTCATTGGGAGGGGTGTGGCGTACCGCAAAACGGGACTCCACGGGACACTGTTCATCTCCACCGTCGACCCCCTCCAGCCTCCATGGGCTACTGTTCATCCACCGTCGACCTCCTCCAGCCTCCACCTGCGACTGTTCATCCACGGGCTCCTGTTCATCCAGCCTCCACCACGCGCTACTCCACGGGCTACTGTTCAACCAGCCCTCTCCACGGGCTCCTGTTCAACCACCCCTCCACGGGCTACTGTTCATCCAGCCCTCCACCGTCTACTGTTCATTCTGCCCTCCACGGGGTGGTCCTGTTCATCCTGCCCTCCACGGGGTCTTGTTCATCCAGCCCCATCCGGCTCGATCGATCGGGGTCATGTTCATCCAGAGGCAACGCCACGGGGTCCTGTTCATCCACCCCCACCGGGAACTGTTCATCCAAACCCCCCAGCAACGCTCACTGTTCATCCAGAGGCAGCATCGATCGGCTTCAATTAGCAGCAGTAGCGAAGGAATCGCTCGATCGGGTTCAGTTAACAGCCATCGATCGATCGCTCGGGTTCAGTAATGCGTAGCCTATAGTGCAATCGCTCGGGTTCAGTTAAAGCCCAACGCCTCGCTCGGGTTTAGTTAGAGCCAACGCCTCGCACACACGTGCGTACGTGTACGAGAGAAACGCGCATCGCTCGGCCCCGACCTCCCACCGTAACCGGGAACTCCCCGAAATTTTCCTCGCCCTCGCTTCTACCACGGTTTTTTCCGTCATGGACGGCCCAAAGAATGTCATGCAGCTGCGTCTCCGGCCCGCCCAGGACAAAAAGCCCATTTTCTGTCATGATTTTTTGTCATAGAAGTAGGAGCCCACCACATCTATGGTGATACCGGGTTTTGTCACAATTATCGTCATAGAAGTGTCATATGTATGACAGAAAAAAAATTCGTTCGGCCCAAAATGTCACGTATGTGTCTTTTTTTGTAGTGTATGTTCCATATTTACATGAGTGCATACATATAGGGAGCCTATGCATGTTACATGTCTTTCCAAAGCTTTACTTGTTGTTCACTATATCTTTATCTAAAGCTTTGATGTATGTTGTCATCAATTACCAAAAAGGGGGAGATTGAAAGCACAAGTGCTCCCTGGGTGATTTTGGTAATTAATGTCAACATATCTCTTGTTGGACTAATGTTTCTACCTAGTATGTTTCAGATACGTTCAACAATGGAGTGGCATGGACTAGAGGATGTGGAACCCCTTCAAAGTGCTAAAGACAAAGGATTGGCTCAAGCTCAAAGCTCAGGACTCTACATTTTCTATTTTAGTGATCCAAGATCACATTGAGTCCATAGGAAAGCCAATACTATTAAGAGGGGATGAGGTGTTGCTTAATGGCTTGCTTGCTCAAAGTGCTTAGTGATATGCTCCAAAGCCCTCAACTACTTTCTCACATCCACATATGTCCCAAACCAAAAGTCAAACTCGGATCCACCGATTATTTCTATCCGGAGCCACCGAGTTCACTTGACATAGCCACTGCCAGAAACCCTAATCCATTCGGTCTCACCGATGGGATCTCCGTCTCACCGAGATGGGCTTGCAAACTCTCTGTTGCCTATCGCAATAATTTTCGGTCCCACCGAGATATGTAATCGGCCCCACCGAGTTTGCTTGGCCAACTCTCTGTTTCGCTTATTACCCAAATCGGTCCCACCGAGTTTGGGTAATCGGTCAAACCGAGTTTTGGATTTACCCTAACCCTAGCACATCGGTCCCACCGAGTTGATCCAGTCGGTCCCACCGAAACACCTAACGGTCACATTATGAACCAAATCGGTCTGACCGAGTTCTTTGAATCGGTCCCACCGAGTTTGGTGATTTGTGTGTAACGGTTAGATTTTGTGTGGAGGCTATATATACCCCTCCACCCACTCTTCATTCGTGGAGAGAGCCATCAGAACATGCCTACACTTCCAACACATATTTTCTGAGAGAGAACCACCTACACTTGTGTTTAGGTCAAGATATTCCATTCCAACCACATAAATCTTGATCTCTAGCCTTCCCCAAGTTGCTTTCCACTCAAATCTTCTTTCCACCAAATCCAATCCTGTGAGAGAGAGTTGAGTGTTGGGGAGACTATCATTTGAAGCACAAGAGCAATGAGTTCATCATCAACACACCATCTGTTACTCCGTGTCTCCAAATTGCGTTTGCACACTCCAATCCCATCCCTTTACATTCTTGCAACTTGCATGCTTTACTTTCCGCTGCTCATATACTCTTTGTCATGCTTGCTTGATATGTAATGTGAATGTTTAAACTTGTGCTAAAACTCCACATCAACATAAAGAATTAAAAACTACAACTTTTCTTGATTGGAGTCTATTCACCCCCCCCCCCTAGACACCTCTTCTCGATCCTTTCAGAAGGCAACCGTGGATTTGGCTAGCCATGGAAAGTGAAAGTATGGTTGGAAAAGGAAGAAAACTTTATTTTCTGTTTGGGAACCGCCTATGATATATCTAGCATGGAATGTGTTGGGAACTCTAAGTCGTTTTCGTTGGTGGGAAGGATACACCTCCCAAAATGTTTTTATCTCTAAGCTTTTCG
The DNA here is from genome assembly GCF_018294505.1 of Triticum aestivum. Classification (NCBI taxonomy): domain Eukaryota; kingdom Viridiplantae; phylum Streptophyta; class Magnoliopsida; order Poales; family Poaceae; genus Triticum; species Triticum aestivum. The sequence goes on along the minus strand of NC_057805.1, from coordinate 301,145,489 downwards.
CTTTGAGCTCTGGCACCTTTACAAATCCCTACTTCCCTCCGCGAAGGGCCTTTCTTTTACTTTATGCAATTTTTATTTGGAATTTGAGTCTCCATCTTCTCTTATAAAAAAGCACCAACTAGGAGGCAATATGATCGTACTTGAGTATTGGGTGTAGCTAATACGCGAGTGTGTTTCGTGAATGGATCAATGATTGAGCATAATGGGCTAGGAATAACTTATTTTAGCATTGATATTTTGAAAGACATGGTTGCTTGTTGATATGCTTGAGTATTTAAATTATCATGTCAAAACTAGACTATTGCTTTGAACAATATAAAAGTCCAAATGTCCATGCTACAAAGAAAAAGAATTATGATATGACATGTTAGGCAGCATTCCACATAAAAAAATCTGTTTTTATCACTTACCTACTCGAGGACGAGTAGGAGTTAAGCTTGGTGATGCTGATACGTCTCCAACATATCTATAATTTTTTATTGTTCCATGTTGTTATATTATCAATCTTGGATGTTTTATAATCATTTTATAGTCATTTTATATCATTTTTTGGTACTAACCTATTGACATAGTGCCAAGTGTGAGTTGTTGTTTTCTGCATGTTTTTTACATCGCAGGAAATCAATATCAAACGGAATCCAAACGCAACGAAACTTTAGGGAGATTTTTTTTTGGACCGGAAGGAACGTAATGGGCCCTGGCTGCGCCTGGGGGGTGCTCCGAGGAGAGCACAACCCACCAGGGCGCGCCAGGAGGCCCTGGTGGGTTGTGCCCACCTCAGGTGCCCCCCGGACCGCCTCTTTGCTCTAGAAATACCCCAATATTCCCAAAACCCTAGGGGAGTCGACGAAATATTCATCCAGCCGCCGCAGAGTCTAGAACCACCAGATCCAATCTAGACACCATCTCGGATGGGGTTCACCACCTCCATTGGTGCCTCTCTGATGATGCGTGAGTAGTTCTTTGTAGACCTTCGGGTTCATAGTTAGTACCTAGATGGCTTCCTCTCTCTCTCTCGCTGGTTTCTCAATACAATGGTCTCTTGGAGATCCATATGATGTAATTCTTTTGCGGTGTGTTTGTTGGGATCGATGAACTTTGAGTTTATGATCAGATCTATCTTTTTATATCCATGAATGTATTTGAGTTTCTTTGATCTCTTTTATGCATGATTACTTATAGCCTCGTATTTCTTATCTGATATTTGGGTTTTGTTTGGCCAACTTGATCTATTTGTCTTGCAATGGGAAGAGGTGCTTTGTAGTGGGTTCGATCTTACGGTGCTTGATCCCAGTGACAGAAAGGGAACCGACACGTATGTATCGTTGCTACTAAGGATAAAACGATGGGGTCTATCTCTACATAGATAGATCTTGTCTACATCATGTGATCGTTCTTATTGCATTACTCCGTTTCTCCATGAACTTAATACACTAGATGCATGCTGGATAGCGGTCGATGTGTGGAGTAATAATAGTAGATGCAGGTAGGAGTCGGTCTACTAATCTTGGACGTGATGCCTATGTAATGATCATTGCCTGGATATCATCATGATTATTTGAAGTTTTGTCAATTGCCCAACAGTAATTTGTTCACCCACCGTTTGCTATTTTTCTCGAGAGAAGCCACTAGTGAAACCTACGGCCCCCGGGTCTTCTTTCTCATATTATTTGCCTTCGCGATCTACTTTTCCTTTGCATTTATTTTCAGATCTATTAATCTAAAAATACAAAAATATCTTGTTGCAATTATTTCTTATTTATTTTATTTGGCGTTTGATCTATCAATTTACTACAAATTTATCTCACGTCTGTTTGCCTATCTTGGGCGCCGTACCCGAAAGGGATTGACAACCCCTTTTACACGTCGGGTTGCGGGAAGTTCTTATTTGTGTGCAGGTGCTGTTTACGTTGTGTTGCTTGGTTCTCCTACTGGTTCGATAACCTTGGTTTCACATCTGAGGGAAATACCTACCACCGCTGTGCTGCATCATCCCTTCCTCTTTGAGGAAATACCGATGTAGCTTCAAGCGACATCATAGTCAAATTCATTCATGAGGATAAGAGTGGTTATCTTTTTGGCCCTAGGATTGTTTATGAAAGGTGGCTCAAAGAACAATCTTTGCAAAGTAGGATGAGTACACATAATTCTTCTTTCAAGTTTAATAATGAGTGCAGAAATAGCTTGAGCATAACTATTGGTTTTTTGAAGAATAGGAATACATTACACACCAATGTTCCCGTACAAGTGAATAACTCTTGAATAATAATTTTTCTAATGATATTCCACTTCCCATCACAAAAGTTAATTACAGCATCCAAATTTACAGGGATTTCCATTTTAGGAGTCTTACTATCCTCACTCTCACCCTTAGTGATAACAAATTCAGACATGGTAGTGACTTCAAGCAAGACAAGCAAACTAACAAAGTATATATTTTTGTGTTTTTTGGTTTTTATGAGAAGTGGAGGGAGATGAAAAAGAGAGGAAAATAAAAAGACAAATAAAAATTCGAAATAAAGTAAGCAAGTATATGATAGTTTGTATGTAGGAACCTGACGAGAGTTTGATGATGTCTCCCCAGCAACGGCGCCAGAAATTCTTCCTGCTATTTGTCAATTGCATTGGGATTTCCCCGAAGAGGACGGAGGTGCAGTATAGTAGAGATAAGTATTTCCCTCAGTGAGAACCAAGGTATCAATCCAATAGGAGAACCAAGCAAACTCCCCTAAGCAGCACCTATACACAAAAAACAAATACTTGCACGCAACACGGGCGAGAGGGTTGTCAACCCTCTTGACTCGTTACTTGCAAGGATTAGTTCTAATAGTGATAGATAGAAAGATAAATTGCAAAACAAAATAAAAAGTAAAAAATGCAGCAAGGTATTTTTAGTTTTATAATATGATAAAGGTAGACCCGGGGGCCATAGTTTTCACTAGAGAGTAGAGACTTCTCTCTCTATCACATAGCATATGGTGGGTGAACAAATTACTGTTGGTTAATTGATAGAAAAGTGCATAGTTATGACATATTCGCAGCAATGATCATGTATATAGGCATCATGTCCGAGACAAGTAGACCGACTCATGCCTGCATCTACTACTATTGCTCCACTAATCGACCGCTATCTAGCATGCATCTATGGTATTAAGTTCATGAAAAATGGAGCAACATCTTAAGCAAGATGACATGATGTAGACAAAGTAAACCCCATCAATATGAATAAACCCCATCGTTTTATCCTTAGTGGAAACAAACAAATACATGTCATGTCCCCTTCTGTCACTGGGACACAGAGCACCGCATGATTGAACCCATTACAAAGCACCTCTCACACTGAAGATAAATAAATCTAGTTGGCCAAACCAAACAGATAGATCGGAGAGAAATACAAAGTTATAACAATCATGCATAATAAAGTTTAGAAAAGACTCGGTTACCTCCAATGAATAATCTGATCATAAACCCATAATTCACCGGATCCCAACAAACACACCGCAAAATAAGATTACATCAGATAGAACTCCAAGAAGATCGAGAAAAACATGGTATTGAAGATCAAAGAGAGAGAGAGAGAGAGAAGCCATTTAGCTACTAGCTATGGACCCATAGGTCTATGGTGAACTACTCACGCATCATCGGACGGTGGCAAGGATGATATAGAAGCCCTCCGTGATTGATTCTCCCTTCGACAGAGTACCAGGAAAGGCCTCCAAATGGGATAGCGAAAGAACAGAAGCTTTCTGCGGCGGAAAAAGTGTTTTGGGTGGCTCTCTATGTGTTGGGGAATATTTGGGAATTTATAGAGATGGAATTAGGTCAAGGGGTGCTAGGGGGCACGAGCTCAGGGGCGCGCCTACCTCCCTGGGCACGCCCTCTGAGTTCGTGGCTCACCCGTAGATCTTCTGGCCTCCTCCTGAACCTTCTAGGGTCCCTTATGGTACATAAAAAATCACAGTAAAGTTTCATCGCATTTGGACTCCGTTTGGTATTGATTTTCTGAAAATCCAAAAACAAGCAAAAAAAATGGCAACTGACACTGGCACTAGGTTAATAGGTTAGTCCCCAAAAATGATACAAAATAGCATATAAAGCATCCAAGATTGATAATATAATAGCATGGAACAATCAAAAATTAAAGATACGTTGGAGACGTATCAGACCCCCATGACAACAGTCGGGATTCTTCCTCTCTAAAAGTCACACAAGGAGGCCCAACAGACTGAAAGTCAACCCATTACATATATGGAGTAATGACATAAAAAATGGCCTATGTTTTGTCGGAATGTATTTTAATTCCTCTTCTGGCAAATCACGGGCACTCGATATTTCCTACTTTATAGCACAAGTCATGCTGAAACCGACGAAAAAATTCGGCATGACCTTTGCTAAAATAGGACATATCGAGCGCCTCAAATTTGCCGGAACAGAAATGAATCAACATTCCAGCAAAACATAGGCCACTCAGAGGTGTTCCATGCAAACATAGGCCACTTGGGCAAGCACATATCCTTCATTTTCCAAATATTCATGTGTGAGAGCACTAGTAGTACAAAACACTAGCCCAGATATCACATGTCCAAATCTCCATCATATTTGAGCAACTACAACACTAGATATACATGAGCAACCACATAGACCATGTTTACTCACTATAGACAATGGCTATCGAGGATGTGGGTGTCGTCGGTGATCTTCTGGGCATCATCGACCGGCTCATCGGTGATCTACCTTGCGCCACATGAGCATTTATATAGAAAATTTCAAACTTGGTATGCTCATTGCATTTCAACGGTTCAATTTTGACAAAAACATTGCAATATATCTTATAACCCTAACATTTCATTTGCAAAGCAAGCATAACTAAATGCCCTAGTTCTTCAATTAAGTAGGTATCTCTCTCACACACACTCTCTCACCCTCAAACTTTAGAGCACATGTATAGAGCTATTACTCAATGAAAGTAGGGGAACATAACTGCCTAGGGTATTTTGTCTATGGTATACGCCGCATTTCAAAGGGGTAAAAACATCATCTTGCTATATGAATGAAGTAATCTCTGTTATACACAAATCTCCGAACTCCTTCATTTTTCAAACCATTTAAAATGCTACAAACTACTGAATCTGACAAAAAAATCAGTAAACTAATTCTATCATACAGTTAAGTTAAATAGAGTAAACTGAATCTGTACGATAGAATTAATTTAAAGTGTCCTAAAATAGAGTAAAGTGAATCTGTTAAAAAATCTTAAATTAAAGTGTCCAATGCATATGTTTGTTAACTCAATTTTGAACTCAAAATTCACTAAGCAACAACTACATCCAAACCTAAGCAACAACTACTCAAAAAAAACCTTTTCAGTGCTCTAATGATGAAATGGGCTCATATATATGAACATCTAGGGTTCATATATATGAACAAAATTAGTAAAACTTCTGAAAGTATTGCTCTTGATCATCTAATATTCACAGATACCTAGGGTTCATACATTCAGAGATAGACAAGGCCATCTAAAATTCATCCAACACATCTAATGAACCCTAGCTAATTTGTATCCTATGAATTAAAATGAATAGGGTCGGTTTCAGAATTCAGATCCTAGTGCTCAATTCATCCATTCATTCAAATATACATTCAAAAAAATGAATTGAGATGAGAGGGAGGTGCTCACGGTGGGCAGGGCCGAGACGGGGAGGGGAGGGCGGCCAGAGCAGCGCAGTGCGGGGGCAGGCCGCCTAGCGTGGGGGAGGGCCGACGCTGGGAACAGACAGGAGAGGCAGAGTAATGAGAGAGAGAGAGAGAGTGAGGCAACCGCGCGAAGAGGATAAGATGGGTTTAACAGCAGCGCGGGGCATGGGCCCCCGCTACTGTTAAGCCCATTAGCTGTAGCGCTGCTGCTAAGTGGGGCCGGGGAGCTGGGCTCGGGCTGGCCACAGTAGCAATGCGGGTGACGGGGCCCGTGCTACTGCTAATGGGCTTAGCAGTAGTGAGGGCACGCGACCCGTGCTGCTATTGTGGCCAGCCCGTGGGGGCACGGTGGGGCCCACTTAGTCGTAGCACCGATGTGGTGGGCCAACAGTACTACTAATGCCCACCTACATCGCCGGTGTTTATACCGCGCTACTGCTACGTAGCAGTAGCGCTGCCCACTACCCCCTCGCTGCTATTACTTGAATACTTTAGATCGACGGAGTGATAATGAAACTAAGATATATCGGCTAGCTAAGAGGAATATGTTGTGACGGTCCAAAATTTAGGGGGTCTAGGAATTAAGGATCTTGAGATAAAACGATTGCCTTCTTTTTAAAAGGAATATATAAACTCCTTATTGAAAACAAGGCATGACAGGAAATCTTTCATAATAAGAACGTGAGTTCTAAAGCCATTTTTCAACTCCACTAGATTGGTCTAGCTGCCAATGTATTATTTTTCCAGTTTCGCACTTTCTCAGTTATGGACAGATCCGAGGGTAGATTCCGTTAGAATACTTGACAGATGCCCACATCACTTTTGGTGCAATACCCGAGCTGTATCAGATTGTTATATGTATTATGTTTTTACAATTGTGCAGGTCCTGGGTCAAGCCAATCATGGTATTTTCTTTTTGTTAGGATCTATTGGGTTGTCGCTTCACAATATAGGATGAACTGCTCACATGTTTGGAGCTCATTTAGCTATAGAATAAGTCAGATGGTTTTCAGTGGAATTCGCGCCAAAATGACAAGTTTTGTGTCAAGTCCTGGGTTAAGCCAATCATGGTATTTTCTTTTCGTTGGGATCTATTGGGGTGTCGCTTCGCAATATAGGATGAACTGCTCACATGTTTGGAGCTCATTTAGCTATAGAATAAGCCATATGATTTTCAGTGGAATTTGCGCCAAAATGACAGGTTTTGTGTCAAGTCCTTGCATGAGGCGATTGTTCACAACGATGTCCCTGTGGATAGAAAAATGGAATCTCAAAATAACTGCTAGAATGAAGATATTTCTCTGGTTTTTCATCGAGGTGTGATCTTGATTAGACACTAACCTGACGCGTCGTAATTGACAAGGTAGTAAAGTTGTGCCTTTTGGCATCACGGGGAGTCTATAAAATACTTGTATTTTAAGTAACTTTGCATGACGGTGTGGTACATAGTTAAGGTAGCTTCAAACATTACCCCTGCATGTTCGACAGATGGTTGAAGGGTATTGATAACAAAGTTTCTTCACATATTCTCGTTGTGGCCACAACCTTATGTCGGGTATGTGGCTTTCCATGAATGATGTGGTTTTAAACAAAAAGTGGGTATCATCTCCTGTTCAGTTTATTCATGCACATACGCAGCGGCTTCGTACTTGGTATATCATGCAGAGGCTGAAGGATAGGACCTCATTAAGATGGCGACTACGTGACGGAAGCATACACCTAGGAGTTTTTTTTTCCCATCATTGATGTATAATCTTCGGATGAGACCTCCTTCATCTTATGCTCAACTCTTTTACATTTTTGTAAAATGATTTTTTGGCGTATTGACTGTGTGCATCGTGTTATGAAGGGACGGGTGCACAACTGCACAATACGGTTGTATCATCCGGATATATGGATTGAATTGAATGGAAATGTCATTTATCTAAAATTAATTAATTTTTTAGGGTAAAAAATTAATTAATTATGTATTACCTTAAGCATAGGTAAGCACATACGTAAACAAAGTAGGATATATATCACTGGGGTCTGGATGCATCCTCGGTACAGGTCGTTGTCGGCAACTAACCGGCGCGCGCGATTATGATATTGTACATGTTGAGTTAATTACTTCAATTCATATGTGTAACAGTGCTGTCACTAGCGAAGTTATTCGATAACCGAAGTAGTAATATTTGACAAAAAACTACACATTAGGCGTTACCGTCCTACAGAACTACCACATTCAAAAAAATGACTGATAACTAAAAAAAATTCTAATTTTGTGACTAAAAACTACCGCATTTGAAAAATGACCGGTTTAGACGATTTAAACACGTTTATGACATGCGGGACCCACCCATCAGGGATGACGTGGCGGCACGGTCAACCTTGTTTATTTTGACCGTTAAGTTGAGCGTTATGACAAGTGGGGCCCACACGGTATTCTTCATCCTCCTCTCTGTATCTTCCATTGGCATTTTACCAAACACCTCCTGTGCATGGGAGGGAAGCGGGTCAACTCCGGTGACGCGCCCGCCGTGAAGACGCCCCCATCGCTCTTGACCGAGGAAGATGGTCCAGAGGACGCCACATCCTCGCGCGCCCAGGACGACAGCGAGGTGCGCGCCTCACCTGCCCGAGGTGCTTCGCCAAGGTGCTCGCACGTGCTGCAGGAGCTGCTCCTCGTGGTGCTCGCGCTGCTGGTGCTTGCGCACTGTGGCCAAGCCTCGTGGAGGGCGGGAGCCTCAATGTCTCGTTCCAGCGGAAGGGGAGGAGGGTGTTGCGGAGCTCTGGCTCACCCGCGGTCGTCGCAGGAGGCGAGAGGAGGCCGGAGCTGTGGTGCTGCTGCTTGCGGCCGCTGCTACTGCTCCTATGCTGGAGGATGTTGCGGTGGTCTTTTTGGAGGTGGCAGCGAAGGACACGGCTTCGACGGCCGAAACACGGTAGTGGCCACGGCCTTGGCGAGCACCCCGGACACCTCGACCTCCGCCGCGCTGTTGGACGCGGAGGGCATGGGGAACTTGACCGTGGCGTGCACAGAGGCGGAGAGGTGGGCCAGGTCCTTCTCGGCGCGATGCAGGGACCGAACCGCGAATGCGAGCCTGTTGCCGCCTCGGCGCCGGAGTGCGGCCTGCGGCTCGGCGGCGAGGGGATGAGCAAGAGCTCGGCGTGCGCGTCGAGGCGAGCGAGGCCCGTGGTGCTGTTGCTTGCAGCCGCTGCTACTGCTCCTTGCCGCTGACCACGAGCTCCAGCTCGAAGGGAGGCCGGCAAGGGCGGCAGCAGCAGGGCCTAGAGCTTGCAGCACCTCGGCTTCGCGTGCGGCTGCGTGGGCTTCTCCTCCGGCACCCTCTGGCATGGAAGGCCACCGGAGTGCAGGGCGGCAAAGGCCACCGGGGCATGAGGGGGCGACTGGGCGCCCACTGAGAGCAGCATAGGATGATGCACAGGAGGTGTTTGGTAAAAGGCCAAAGGAAGATACAGAGAGGAGGAAGAAGAACGGCTGTGGGCTCCACCTGTCATAACAGTCAACTTAACGGTCAAACTAAACAGAGTTGACCGTGCCGCCACGTCACCCCTGACGGGTGGGTCCTGCATGTCATAAACGTGTTTAAATCGTCTAAACCGATCATTTATTAAAAGTGGTAGTTTTTTGTCACAAAATTAGAATTTTTGGTACTTATCAGTTATTTTTTTGAATGTGGTAGTTCTGTGGGACGGCAACCTCTCTAATGTGGTAGTTTTTTGTCAAATACTCTGTATATGTGCACCACAATGTGCTGACCGAGGCCGGTAAGATCCCGGAAACCCATGGCTAATCACATGGCATCATGCCCATGACGGCCGGAAAAAACGACGCACTTAGTCAATGCTCCCTTTAGATCTTGGAGATGGCATCCACACTCCGCCTTTATCGCCGGCGACTCACGAAAACGAGGACTTTTCACATGTGGTTGCCTTGGCAAATGGCAATGCAGCTCTGCAAGCTTTGCTAGCTAGAGGGCAGACTTGCACTAGTTCTAGTGTTGGTGTTGTACCATGACAAAGTGGGTGCCTCCTCTCGGTCTCAGGTTCTCACTTCCTCCTCTGCTGCTGCTGGCAGCAGTGATTGCTCCCGTCCATGCCTATGGCAAGCTTAAGGTCGGGTTCTACAGGCAATCGTGCCCCGACGCCGAGGCCATTGTTCGCAGGATCGTCACCATGGCTGTGGAAGATGACCTAACAGTCACCGCGCCGCTGCTAAGGCTCCACTTCCATGATTGCTTCGTCAGGGTAATAAAATGCTTGGCCTTGGGTCTTTAGCTTGGGTCTTTAACTGCTAGTGGCAGTTTCTCATTTTGTGAGTGACATGAGGTACAGGGTTGCGATGGATCGGTGCTGCTCAACTCAACCAAGAACAACATCGCGGAGAGGGACGCCAAACCGAACCTCACCCTGGACGCCTTCAACGTGATCGATGCCATCAAGGAGAAGCTGGAGGAGAAGTGCCCGGGCACCGTCTCCTGCGCGGACATCCTCGCCGTCGCTGCCAGAGACGCAGTCTCGCTGGTACACATTTAAGCCTCTTTTCCTCCATTCAGAATGCATCAAAGCTGCAAGTCCAAAAAAAGAATGCATCAACCAAAGCTAGCGTTGAGTTGGGGTTTGAGCGTTGCTGTGTTTGTCCCGTTAACCAGGCTACCAAGGTGGTGACCAAGGGAGAATGGAGCGAGGGCGGCAACTTGTACGAGGTGGAGACCGGCCGGCGAGACGGCCGCGTGTCGAGCGCCAAGGAGGCGGCGAAGGAGTTGCCTGATTCCTTTGATGAAATCCAGAAGCTCATCAAGAGGTTTAAGTCCAAGGGCCTTGGACTCAAGGATCTTGTTGTTCTGTCAGGTAGTAATTCTTGACCACTAGGATGTTTCTATTTTCTAATCTTGCGAGTCTTCTATACTAGGACAGATTGCATTAACCGCGTACTCAAAAGTTCTTCCCGGTTGCCCCAATTGTATGTACTACTCACGACCCCACTACATTTTTAACTTGAGTGAATTAGACAAGGACGTGGCTAGAGGGCGCACGAGCGTCAGTTGTTAGAATCGAGTGCTTTTCTAAATATGGAAGGAGCAATTGACGCGTCTGACATGGTAGACCAAAAAAAGAATCTTGTCCTGACGTGCATTTATTTGGGGGTCCAAAATGTTTAAAATACTGCAAATTTTGATTTAAGCGTCAAAATTCAGTTTCGATTTCACATTTGGGTTTCTCGCGACAAGTTCTTCAAAACTAGATCTCATCGTCGAACTTTTTTTTAGGCAACTTTGGGTCCGATGGAGGCAACTTTAGTACTATAGAAAGGCAACTTCATTTTTTACCTAGCAGGGCTGCCTATTAGGTTGGTTTGTGTAAAAATGAGAAAATCACACAAAACATGAGGCACCTTTAGTGCTACATATAAGCAATTTCATTCCACTATGTGTATGAATGGATTTTCTAACATTATCACAACTTGCCGACCATGGTTGCTCAGTTGCCTATCGTGGATGTTTAGTTGTCTATCATTGATGCCTCGTTGCCTACAATACTATGAAATTGGCCTATCATCGACGTCCAGTTACCTTCTATTGGTAATTAGTTACCTACCATTGTTGCTCAGTTGTCTAACTTTGTAAATTAGTTGCCTATAATATTATGAAGTTGCTTATCGTTGTATTTTTTAAGTTGCCCAAAAACACTATGAAGTTGCCTATTAATGATGCTCAGTTGACTGCCATTACTATTTCAGTTGCCTATAATATATTAAAAAGTTGTCCGTCAATGTTGCCAAGTTGCCTATATATGAAACTAAGTTGCTTACCACACTGAAAAAGTGTTATATGCAATTTAGGATAATGTTAGGCTACTCACTAGTCATGGCAGGCAACCTAAGATAGCGTTAGGCTACCTCAAAAAGTAAGTTTCCTATAGCACTATCAACTTGGAGATGAAAGTTGTTATGGTAGAATACTTGCTGGTCGTGGTAGAAAACTTTGAGATTGTTATGCACTCGAGTGGCACACAAAAAAAGTTAGCAAGTTTTGGGGTGTGTTTATACAACTCCAGTGCACTCACCAGACTACTCCTGTGTACTTTGAGTTAGTATCTAGAAAAAAAAGTAACCACATATGGAAAAATATAAGTTCACCATTGATGGGGCTATTGGAGGCAAAACGAGGCAATAACTTTAAGATCGTTATGCACTCGAGTATCACACAAAAAAAAGTTAGCAACTTTTAAGGTGTTTTCGTGCAACTCCAGTGCATTAACAAGCAACTAATGTGTGCTTTTCATCATTATATCTGAAGATTTTAATGATTTTTGCTGGCAACTCATGCCAAAATTATGAACAACTTGTGTAGTTTGCGGGCAACTGTCTAACCCCCGCACCCTATGAAATTTCTCATCACCCCCTATGCAACTTCTCATCTGTCCTCACTTTTGCAACTAGTCAACACCTGCGACCTAGCTAGCTAACACATGCACGTTCATTAGCGTAGGCTGGTAGACTACCCCAGAAAAGGTAAGAAGAAAGCTCTCATACCATCCATCCCCACATAGTTCGAAATTTGGATCATGATAGAAACCTTAGATCCCACAAAAACTTTTTGACATTGTAGGCCACTTATGTCCCTTGATGGACAACTTCAATAGTATTTTATGCAATTGGGGATCATCCGTAGGCAACTTCGTAGCAATATAGACAACTTGGTTTCTGAGGCTGACAATTTAGAAGACATGTTAGACACTCTACGGTAAACAACTTTCACGGTATCATTGGCAAGTAAACTATCTACAAATTAGTTTTCGATGTATGCAACTTAGCAACCATGGTAACAATCTATTAGACTACTGCACACAACTATTAGTAGGCTACTAGATGAATTCATTAATACACACGATGTAATTCATCTAGCATCAAAGTTGCTCCTATTTAGCACTGAAGTTGCCTCATTTAACATCGAAGTTGCTTTTGAAAAGAAAACTTCAAAACATATTCATATGGGATCTAGTTTTGAAGCGTTCGTCATGAGGAACCCAACGGTGAAAACCGATCATCATTCCGACACGCGGTTTGAAAGTTATAGCTTTTTGAAATTTTTCGTACTGGAATTAATGCATGTGACGTCATCATTGCATTGACGTGTTTGGTCGGACCACGTGGAGAAAAATCAACGCATTGTTGAAAGGAATCTTTCCATATATAGAATGGATGGGTGGGAAAGAATTTCCAAATCTGGATGATGATTGTGTGGGTCGCGAGCCATCGAATGACTGCAGCGCGTGCGCTCGACTTCACCAGAAAGCGCAGCTGCACTTTTAATCATTCAGGATTAGACAATGCCCGCGTTGCTGCGAGAACATTTTCTGGTACAATATATTTTGATGAACTTTGGTTATATAGAATAAATTTTTTGATTAATAAATATGAGAATTGGAACTGAAAATACATACAATTCATTGTTTTGTTAGCGAGTAGTTGCCTTGTCGCCTTGCGGATTATGGGATGAGCGACCTGTTCACGTGTGTGCCCATACACTTGTAACAATTGTATGAACCGATTCTTCTCTCTTAATGAAAAGACACGCAAACCTCATGTTTGTTCTTGCAAAAAAAAACTTTAAAATATCTATGTAATAGAAGTAGCATAACAAAATGTCAACCGATGAGCCTTTTCCATGCATGATAGACTTTTGAGGTGAACTTTTCCCGTGCATGGTTTGATCTTTGATGTTGAGGCCTTGAGGGGACATGCTAGATGATATCTCGTGTTTTGCTGCGGGAAGTGGTTGCACCGTATTCTATGAGATTTGTTTGTATGGAGAATGATAATTTAGAAATAATATGAAAACTGAAAATGAAAATACATACTACGTCTGCACCAAAATATATGATGTTTTTGCAGTTCACTTTGAACTACAAAAACGACTTGTATTTTGATTCAGAGGGAGTATGATTTATGGAATTTGATCATGGTGAATATAAGTAGCATGATAATTTGGAAATAATATGAAAACTGGAAATAAAATGATTTATGGAATTTGATCATGGTGAATATAAGTAGCATGATAATTTGGAAATAATATGGAAAGTGGAAATGAAAAGACACATGATTTATGGAATTTGATCATGGTTAATATAAGTACCATGATTATTTGGAAATAATATGAACATTGAAAATGAAAATACATATGATTAATGGAGTATGATCATGGTGAGTATAAGTAGCATAATACAATAGAAATTCTTTCTCATGCATGGTTGCATATTGATGTGATATGGTTCTACGGTGAGAGAATTAATTTAGTGGAGATCATCAATTTTGTTATATACTCCTATTATATTATTTGTTTCAGTTAATTAAACTCGTGTATGATCAGGTGCCCACGCGCTAGGGAATTCACACTGCCCATCTTTAGAGAAGAGGCTACGTAATTTCACGGCTGAAGATGACATGGACCCTACCCTGGACAAGACGTACGCGGCAACACTAAAGCAACAGTGCACGAATGCTGATGACAATGTGACCGAGGTGCAAATGGTGCCCGGTCGCTCGACGACTTTCGACTCGACTTACTACCGCCTCGTCAAAGAGAACAAGGGCCTTTTCCACTCTGACGAGGCCTTGCTGAGTAATGGTGCTACAAAAATGCTCGTGTACGGTTACATGAGCTCGGAGAAGAGATTCCTTAAGGACTTTGGGGTATCTATGGTGAACATGGGGAGGGCTGACGTGCTCGCCGGCAGCGAGGGGGAGATCAGGAGGACATGTGCCGTTCTCAACTAATATAATCTACCTGGTGGTTCTGTTGTGTATGCGGTGTTCAATCTTGCCAATTTGCTTTTCTTCAATAGATGTGTAGGAATTAAAGTTTTGATTTCAGAATTGTCAGCTTAACTTTTTGTTGGCATTTATAATTCTAATGTTTATGGAATATCATAACATGTCCCATAATTTTTTATCATCTTCATTACGGATCTATCGTGAGTAAACATTATTATAAATGAAATTGATTGAGTACCCAGTCTTTGCATCAAGTGATACATATATAACCATCCTTATTGCATGCCATCAATCCTTATAAGAAATGTAAAAAGAAGTATCAAGGAACTAAAAACCGCAATAGAATTACATGTTTTAAATTTATGCATCACAAACCCTATTGCTAGACAACAATACAAACTGGCTAAACATATCACATGTACCATCTCTAAGTGCCTGCACTAGACACCGGAATATCCCTTATCCCCATACACTGCAGTAAGCACCGCTTACAAATCAAGTGATTAGTATATAGACAATTTGCAGAAAATTGATACCTTTATTTTGCAAAAAAGATATCCCTCTCATAATCCCACACGATCCTCTACTTACGCCTGAGAGCAAATTCTCAATTTTTTAGACGAGGCAAAGACTTGTCATTTATATTGACTAAGAATAAGAGAGTTGGCCGGTAATACCGAGCAAAACCCGTCACAACCCTCTGATCATAGACACAAATGTATAAATCACACACACCACTACGATAAAAACATTGTCGAGGTCGCATGTTGGCGTCATTGCCACCACTTCTCCACAAGCAAGTGACTCCGCTTCACCTTGAGACCACCGACATAGCTCGAACCGCAAAGGCCGCAAGAAGACACATGCAGATCAATCAGGCACATGTCAGGAACAGGGCCTCTCCGGATCCGGGATTGATCTACGATGGAGAACTATGAAAGACTAGAACCGCAAAGGATCACCTTGGATGTCACCCATCGTTTGTCATCATCGTCGCATGAACCTCGACGTCGTGCAACTCTGACTCCATGCAACAAATGGACCACGACAAGCCCACGAACACGCGGAAGAGTTGACAACTACAGCCCTGTTGCGACCCCACCATCGTGCATCCACATAATCGTTGCCACACAAGCCACCGACGACTATCGACAAGCACTAGTCCCTCCTCCCGATGCTGGCTCCAAAGAAGATGCTCCTAAAAGTGAAGCGACACAGAAGCGTCATCATCGTCCAATCCACATATATGAGGTTCTCCACGGAGCTCTCCTGAGTGGACGAGAGGACAACAATACCCCAGCAATGCCTCAAAGGAAGTATACTGGTTCAGGCCCCTCGTGGTGGAGGTAAAAACCCTAGTCCTGTTATCCGGAGAGAGTATTCTTGTGTATGTGAGCACAGAGGTTCTGAAATAGTAACTTGTGCCGGTAGGGGAGCTTATATAGAGTTCGCTAGCCCTGGCCTCCTTCTACATTACGGGTGCATTTAATTCTAAGAAATTACATCTGAGTTATTACTAGAAACCGGTGATATAGAGCTATGGTAATGTCAGGCTTGAAGGCTTGGGAACGCCTCCTTTAATGCTCCTGGCCATTGAGTTGCTTCCTATCCGAGTCAAGAGCATCCGAGTGAAACATGTTCCTTCAGTCCACAGTCAACGATGAGAATTCCCACTTGGGTAATGCTCAACGAGTGACGAAATTCCCGTCATGTTGGTTGTTATGTTGGTCCCTGGAGAATCCGGGCTAGGACCCGCGTGGGCTTTGGCTAGGTTTGGGTCACCATGGGCCAACCCGTGGGGGATGATCTCGTCAGTCCAGGTGCAACGGACGATGCAAAGGGCACTCTCGTGTGGCAAGGCTCCCAGGAGGTGGCTGTCGGTGTCAAAACCGGTGGATCTCGGGTAGGGGGTCCCGAACTGTGCGTCTAAGGTCGATGGTAACAGGAGACGGGGGACACGATGTTTACCCAGGTTCGGGCCCTCTTGATGGAGGTAATACCATACTTCCTGCTTGATTGATCTTGATGAATATGAGGATTACAAGAGTTGATCTACCACGAGATCGTAATGGCTAAACCCTAGATGTCTAGCCTGTATGATTGTGATTGCCTTTACGGACTAAACCCTTTGGTTTATATAGACACCGGAGGGGCCTAGGGTTGTACAGAGTCGGTTTACAAAGGAAGGAATCTTCATATCCGAACGCCAAGCTTGCCTTCCACGCAAAGGAGAGTCCCATCCGGACACGGGAGGAAGTCTTCTATCTTGTATCTTCATAGCCCATCAGTCCGGCCCACGTCACACAGGCCGGACGTCCGAGGACCCCTTAATACAGGACTCCCTCAGTAGCCCCTGAACCAGGCTTCAATGACGACATGTCTGGCGCGCAAATTGTCTTCGGCATTGCAAGGCGGGTTCCTCCTCCGAATATTTCAAAGTAGTCTTCGAACACAAATAACGTGTCCGGCTCTGCAAAATAAGCTCCGCAAAGAGTATAATATTTAACAAGTCCCATCTACTGAAGTCTTCTATAGTGAGACATCACGTCTTCGTCCGGTCATTATTTCGAACCATTTTTTAGCCTCCCGCACCATGTTTCGAGATGCGGTTTCCATTGGCACGTCTTGTCAAAGCAAAGATCGTGTCCCCTTATTGCGGGATTCTCACTAATACGGGTGTGGGTAATCCAACCGCGCCGTCTGCACGACCCTTGGGGAATAGGCGCGTTTTAAGGCGAATGGGGAGGCGCTTGATATTCGCTGCCTTTATAAAGAGATAAGGATTCACCTTTTCACCCACGCCTTCTTTCTCTCTGCCCACCCATTCTCGAGCTCCAGCGCCTAAGCTTTCATTCTTTCCGCCTCAAGAAAGCACTCCAGCCATGTCTGGATCCGGAGCACAGGGCAAGTGGATGGCCTCCTCCGTCACGGAGAAGGACATCACGAAGCTCAGGGAGGCAGGGTACTTGGCCCAGGAAATCGCCCACCGGCTTCCGGCCAAGGGGCAGACCGTCCCCACCCCGAAGCCCCATGAGAGGGTGGTGTTCATTCCCCCCTTCGTCCGCGGGTTAGGGTTTCCTCTCCACCCATTCGTCCGTGGACTCATGTTCTACTACGGGCTAGATTTCCATGATCTGGCCCCAAACTCCTTCCTCAACATCTCGGCATTTATTGTCGTGTGCGAGGCCTTCCTCCGCATCCCACCTCACTTCGGATTGTGGCTGAAAACCTTCAATGTGAAGCCGAAGGTGGTGGGCGGTCAACACGCAGAGTGCAGAGGCGCTATGGTGAGCAAGATGTCCAATGTCCCATGGCCCAAAGGCACCTTTGTGGAGACCGTTCAAGGGTGGCAACAGCAGTGGTTCTACGTCAAAGAGCCCCGTGACACCACCTGGGCCGCAGCTCCCGAATTCAAGTCCGAGGCCCCGATGCGGCTCACCTCCTGGCTAGAGAAGGGCCTGGACTGGGCGTCGTCGGACGAGGTGTCAGCGCTGCAGACGCGCATCAGGAGCATGGTGGACAAGAACATCAAGGTTGTCAATGTGATCCAGGTGATGCTTTTTCGCCGGATCCTTCCCTGTCAAAGCTGGACTTGCCATTTGCGGGAGTTCGATCTGGCCAAGCACCAGAGCCTGCAGCAGTTCTTCGGCGCTACACACGAAGGCATCTGGAAGGTGCTTTTTAAGGCCAACGAGACGTGGCCGAAGACGACCGAGGACCGTGGGTACAACCTGACCCATCCAGCCAGTCGGGTAAGTTTTTCATATTTCAAGGTGTATCCTTCACCTGTACATTCAAGGAAGATGTCTGAGCTTCCCTATCTGTCCTTTCAAGGCTAGACAACGAAGGCGGAGCGGATTCAGTGTCCGGCTCTGCTACCCGAAAACCTAGCAATCCCTCTTCTGACGAAGATGCTGGTTCCGGCGCCCTACAAGGCGCCGGAGAAGAAGGCCAAGAAGAAGGCCAAGGAGACCAGAAGTGGCCTCCGCCGTAAAGGCACTTGGGACATGACGTCCGAAGACGCCGAAACCCACTCCTCCCCCACCGAGGACGACGACGAGGAGGAGGAAAGCAACTCTCCCCCTGAGGGGGGAAGGAAGAAAAGGGCGGCCTCCACGCATCTGGAGGCGGAGGCGTCCAAGAAGGGGAAGGTCTCCCTCGCGGACAACTCCGCGTTGGACACCGATAGCAGCTCGGAGTGGCGCCCCAGGGATAAGCCCCTGGCCGAATCGTAAGTACTCAAAGGCACTGACGCACTCATATATCCAGCTCATTTACTTCATAGTTTTAACATGTTGAATCATGCACTGCAGTCCGGCTCATTCCCACCTCCAGCGATCCTCATCTTCGGGGAATTCGCTGGATCCCAAGGTGACGGACAGCGGGTCTCCTCCGCCGGCCTTCTCCCCCAAGACTACGGACGACGCTGAAGTGTTGTACCGAAGGACCCTCCCAGCTCGGGGGGAGGCACAGGAGGCCGTCACGGTGGCGCCAGAGGATGACACCTCGGGCGCCGGACACATGGGGGAGCAAATCCCCCTGGAGACTGGCGATGGGGGCCATATCCAATTCAGCCCCCGGCCGAATACTATTCCAGAGGCCCATATGGCTTCGGAATCAGGCAAGCAGCCTCCTTCAAAAGAAGGAGGTGCGCCTATTCCGCCGGTGACCTCTGTCCATCCAGAGGCACCGGATACTCTCCTGGAAGCGCTACAAAGTGCATCTGTTGTTGAGGAGCACCGTATCCTTATGGGTATGGTGGTTGAAAGGGTTCAGTCCATTAAAAGCGGACTGACCAAAGCCTGCACCAGCCTTCTAACAGGCTTTGAGGTATGCAACGTATTTATGCAAAAAGAATGTCGTAGTATAAACAGCAGCCCTTGAGACTCTGTCTGGTGCTCGAAAAGAAAAGCCAGACAGAGGATCAAATAATTTTCGCAGGAGACTAACCATACATGTCTATGTGAATAAGCAGGCGTCGATGCTGGCCGCGACCTCCCATTCTGCCGAAGTCTCCAAACTGAAGCAGAGTTTGGAGCGGGCCGAGGAAGAGCTCGGCCATGTGAAAAAACAGCTGGAGGACAAGCAAGGTATGCAATGGCCTATTCAGATCTAGAAAGATATGAATTGTTCGTGTTGATCATGTTATCATGATATTTCGTAGGAGCGGCGACCAAGGTGGAGACCCTCAAGAACGCGCTGGTTGAGGCCCAGAAGAGAGCGGCAAAGGAACAAGCCGCCCGCGAAAAACACGAGGCAAGGGTTGGGGAGGTCCAGCAGGAGCTCCAGGACACCGTCAAGAAATGCGAGTCCTTGGAGCGCAAGGTTGTGGACCAAGAGTCCGAACTTCCGAAGGCCCGCCAAAGCGCACAAGAGGCCCGAGTTGAACCCAGGGCGCCCTCCAAGAAATCCATGAGGCCAAGAAAATCGTGGCGGGTAAGGCCTTTATTATGCAGAGCAAGTATGTGAAGAAAAGGTACCTCTTACTGACCCGGATTTGGAGTTCTCCAAGAGCGTTTGCGGATCTGCTGCGCAGTGTTACTGATGCTGCGGAGTCCTTCCGAGCCGAAGAGGGGAGCTCCACGGAGAAGCTGTTCTAGTCGCAGTACCTTGCGCCAGAGCATCCAGTGCCCTTTAGTGATCAGCTGAAACAGCTGACCGAACTGCATAGGGTGGCCGAATCGGCCATGAAGGATTTGATAATCTGTCTGTGCCCTACCGAAGCCATACCCAGCAGCTACTTCGGGCTCGTGAAGCGGCTGGTCGAGGGTTGATGCCATCAAGCGGTCGGTCTGCATCGAAGGTGCGCGGATGGCCTTCGCCCGTGTCAAGGTGCAGTGGGCAAAGATGGACGCTGTCAAGCTCGCGACCGAGGGACTGCCCGCGGGCAAGGAGCACCGCACGCCCGAGCGGTATTTTGATGATGTCCTGAAGGGATCCCGCATTGTGGAGGGCCAATGTGCAAAAGACACTATCGTTTAATGAAAACATTCATGTTATCCCATCTTGTATTATGAAACAAAGCTGATATGTAATATAATGCTTGTTGTTTGTTTAAAAAATTTCCTCCTATGCGGCCATTTTTATTAAATCTGAGAGTTGGCCAGCCATCGGCTTCAGCCCCCACGTAGGTAGTACGGGGGTGTTCGGGTTGAAACCTAAACACTCTTGATCCAAGAGTTTGGTCCTTGAAGAAGGTGTTTAGCGCAGCGAACCAGGTAATCGGACAATGTGGCTTTATCACCCTCACTTAGCCATAGGAGTTTAACAATAGAAATGTAGGCGTAGCCCCTAGTTAGTATTTGTTAATCCGGACTAGGGTGTTGTAGACACCTGATCGGGTAGATGTCGATCCGTCGCATAATGCGGAAAAAGTCGCAAGAGATTTTAACCTCCGAATAGCTGACCAGCTCTCGCCGCATCATGACAGTCAGTTTTCGGCTTTCTCTACTGGGGTGTTTACCCGGATAAACCAGAAACACAATCGCAGTAGTTCTCCCTTTACTACCTAACCGATAGGACGGAACGTAAGGTAGTAAGCAGAGGAGCCGGGCAACCCAACTATTGACCAAAGACATGATTCGGAGCCGATGCATATAATGCTCAATTCGGGATGCCGAACTACACTGTTAAAGTGTTCGGACTTTTTATGCCGTAGTATGGAGCGCAATGAAGCCCCTGGCGAATTAAAGCGTACCAAAGTGTACGGGTGCAATCGATAAGAATAACGAAATAAAATGAAGTAGTAAGCCAGTGCCACATAAGTTGGGCCGCAAACTATTTCCATTATAATTTGATTAATACGTCAGAGCGTATTTGTACCAATGGTGCGATAAGCAACAAGGCTATTTTAACATGCCGAGATCAAGGGGGAGCTGCGTGCGGGTCCTGAAAACAGGTAGAGTGATCGTCAAGAAGACCACCTAGAGATTCCCCAACATGTCTTATGCTACTTGCCGCCTTGGTATGTCCATCCTTCGAAAGGATCAATGATCAGGCCATCGTAAGGGGCCTGTGGAAAAGAAACCTGAAAAAGGATAAAAAGGAAAAGGGAAAGTGTGTGTGTCGAGGGAAGGTCGAGCCGTATGATGGACCACAATCAAGTTACGCCTCCGTCTATGCCCATGGTATTTTGAGTGCGTAGTTATGTACGGAGGCCGAATTGCTAGTCGAACTCCTGACGAGCTGGACTATCAAGCTGCGGAGTAGTCCGGACTCGTTTGACAATGTTCGGGAGCTTGGCCGTTGAATTAAAGTTCTACTTGATAAGGCCGCTCTGTACTTTCACTGCCAGGGCCGCGACGTGCTCCTCGGTACGGAGGGAGCGTTCCGTGTTTCCATTGACTGTTATAACACCGCGTGGTCCGAGCATCTTGAGTTTGAGATAAGCATAGTGTGGCACCGCATTGAATCGAGCAAATACAGTTCGTCCGAGCAGTGCGTGATAGCCACTGCGGAAGGGGACGATATCGAAGATCAAGTCTTCGCATCGGAAGTTGTCCGAGGATCCGAAGATGACTTCCAATGTGATTGAGCCCGTGCAGCGGGCCTCTACACCTGGAATTACTCCTTTAAAGGTAGTTTTTGTGGGCTTGATCCTTGATGGATCGATGCCCATCTTGCGGACTGTGTCCTGATAGAGCAGGTTGAGGCTACTGCCACCGTCCATGAGGACTCGCGTGAGGTGGAATCCATCAATGATTGGATTAAGGACCAGTGCGGTTGAACCGCCATGACGGATACTGGTCGGATGGTCCCTGCGGTCGAAAGTGATCGGGCAGGACGACCATGGGCTAAATTTTGGGGCGACTGGCTCTATCGTGTAAACGTCCCTGAGCGTGCGTTTGCACTCCCTCTTGGGGATATGGGTAACGTATATCATGTTCACCGTTTTAACCTAGGGGGGAACTTCTTCTGTCCCCCTGTGTTCGGTGGACGGGGCTCCTCATCGTCGTCCTCACTTTGTGACCCCTTCTCTTTGTTCTCGGTATTTAACTTGTCGGCTTGTTTAAAGACCCAACAGCTTCAGTTGGTATGATTGGCTGGTTTATCGGGGGTGCCGTGGATTTGACATGGACGATCGAGTATGCGGTCCAAGCTGGATGAGCCCGGATTGTTTCTTTTGAATGGCTTCTTCCGCTGGCCGGACTTGGAGCCACTGAATCCGGCGTGGACCGCCGTGTCATCGGTATTGTCACCGCTTCGACGCTTGTGCCTATTGCGTCGGGGCTTGCCGTTGCTATTTCTGGCTTCAGCTGTGCCAGGTTCGTTTGCACTATTATTGCTGCGGGCTAGCCAGCTATCTTCGCCTGTGCAAAAGTGGGTCATAAGTGCCGTGAGGGCTGCCATGGACTTCGGCTTTTCTTGGCCGAGGTGTCGGGCGAGCCATTCGTCGTGGATGCTATGCTTAAAGGCCGCTAGGGCTTCGGCATCCGGACAGTCGACGATCTGGTTCTTTTTAGTTAGGAACCTAGTCCGGAATTTCATGGCTGACTCTCCGGTTGTTGAAATATGTGACTTAAGTCATCGGCATCCGGAGGTCGGACGTATGTACCTTGGAAGTTGTCTCGGAAGGCATCTTCCAAGTCCTCCCAGCTGCCAATGGAGTTTTCTGGTAGACTGTTTAACCAGTGCCGAGCTGGTCCCTTGAGTTTTAGCGGGAGGTACTTGATGGCATGAAGATCATCACCGCGGGCCATATGAATATGGAGAAGGAAGTCCTCGATCCATACCGCGGGATCTGTTGTTCCATCATATGATTCAATATTCACGGGTTTAAACCCTTCTGGGAATTCGTGCTCCATTACTTCATCAGTGAAGCAGAGGGGGTGTGCGGCGCCTCTATATCGGGCCAAGTCGCAACGTAGCTTGGATGCAGTCCGTCTGCGGTTTTCGGCCCGGACGCAGTTATGTTTGTCACGTCCGGTTAGATATCCGTCGTCGCGCGTCGGGGCACGCCCCCGCGATCCGTAGATCGATCTGGTCTAACCTGCTCTATTTTCCAGATCCTGCCGCGGGTCATATGCATATCCCCGAGCTGTTGTGTCTCTACCTTTACGGTGAGGTGGTATGGGCTGGTGTTCGGCTTGAGTTGCCGTTTTGTCCCGACCACGTGGTGGTCGCTTAGCCACATTACGCACTGATGGTACGGGCTCCAATGCCTCGTCGTCGAATTGAGGTAACAGCTTACGCTTCGGGTAGCTTTTAGTTGGGCGCTCGAGGCCGTATTCCTCGGCTGTCAGGACATTAGTCCACCTATCGTTGAGTAGGTCTTGATCAGCTTGAAACTGCTGCTGCTTCTTTTTGAGGCTCCTTGCAGTGGCTATTAGCCGGCGCTTAAAGCGCTCCTGCTCGAGAGGTTCCTCAGGCACGATAAAGTCTTTGTTGCCGAGGCTCACCTCATCCTCGGAGAGTGGAACATAATTGTTGTCCTCCGAGTCTTCGTTAATGGCATGTTCGTCAGGGCTAACTTGCCCATCTTCCCGATCGTCCTGTTCGGAGGTTGGCTCGACGGGTTCTTCTTCGTCTTCGGCATCGTCCAGAGTGTTGTTGCCTCTCGTGCCGGTATTGCTGTCTTTTCCACGGCGTGATTTAGAGCGGCGCCGCTGATGTCGGCGCTTTGGTTGTATCTCAGGAGGTATATCCTCGACTGGATTCTTCTTGTTATCGTTGTTACCCTCTTTGGGTGTATCCACCATGTACACGTCATACGAAGAGGTGGCCATCCAACGTCCGGTAAACGGCGGGCTTTGGGCCTGCTCCTCTCTCCGGCATCGTCATCCATACTGTCGATATCTTCTGAGCCGTAACCGAGCATGTCAGTTAAGTCCTCGACAGTGGCTATGAAGTGGGTGGTGGGTGGTGGGTGGGACGTGAAATTCCCCGCTCTCAGCCCCTAGTCCGGGCTGGGCATAGTTCGGACGTTGCTCCTCTGTAATGACGAAGGATCGCATCAAGTCCAGAGCCTCGCTTAAAGGCGAGGTTTGGCCAGGGAGAAGAGAGCCCGTGGAGTGCGGCGGGAAGGAGACTCCTTGGCCGAGCTCACACGATGTTGACTCCGAGGGTTCGGAGCCAGTGTTCGGAGAAGAGTCCGGCTTCACGATGGTTGCCAGCGACACTACTTCCTCCGACTCTCCCGTACTGGTCTTAGTGGCCGCAGATAGTCCGGCGGGCTCGGGAATCCCGTTCTCGGACCCGGCGATGCGCTCAGGATCTAAGGCCAGAGCGGAGGTTGCGATCGTGAACCCTTGGAAGATCAAGTCTCCTCGGATATCAGCGATATAGTCCAGATTTCCAAAACTAATCTGGTGACCTGGGGCGTAGCTATCGATCTCCTCTAGATGGCCAAGCGAGTTGGCCCGCAGTGCGAAGCCGCTGAATACGAAGATCTAGCCAAGGAGAAAAACCTCCCTCAGGGCAGCATTGTTGTAGATGATTGATGGAGCCATCGAACCTTCTGATGACGACACAGTGGAACTCTCAATGAAAGCACCAATGTCGGTGTCAAAACCGGCGGATCTCGGGTAGGGGGTCCCGAACTGTGCGTCTAAGGTCAATGGTAACAGGAGACGGGGGACACGATGTTTACCCAGGTTCGGGCCCTCTTGATGGAGGTAATACCCTACTTCCTGCTTGATTGATCTTGATGAATATGAGAATTACAAGAGTTGATCTACCACGAGATTGTAATGGCTAAACCCTAGATGTCTAGCCTGTATGATTGTGATTGCCTCTACAGACTAAACCCTTCGTTTTATATAGACACCAGAGGGGCCTAGGGTTGTACAGAGTCGGTTTACAGAGGAAGGAATCTTCATATCCGAACGCCAAGCTTGCCTTCCATGCAAAGGAGAGTCCCATCCGGACACGGGAGGAAGTCTTCTATCTTGTATCTTCATGGCCCATCAGTCCGGCCCACGTCACACAGGCCGGATGTCCGAGGACCCCTTAATCTAGGACTCCCTCAGTGGCTACTCCAGGATCATTTCTAGGAGCAATCACCGATGATGAAATAATGAGACCGGTAGGCCAACTTGTCAATCATATATTGCTACCTCTTGAGCAAGCGTTGGTTTTCCCTTGAAGAGGAAAGGGTGATGCAGCAAAGTAGCGTAAGTATTTCCCTCAGTTTTTGAGAACCAAGGTATCAATACAGTAGGAGACTACACGCAAATCGCCTAGTACCTGCACAACAATCAATAACCTTGCAACCAACGCGATAAAGGGGTTGTCAATCCCTTCATGGCCACTTGCAAAAGTGAGATCTGATAAAGATAATAAGATAAATATTTTTGGTATTTTTGTTGTATAGGTTGGAAAATAAAGATTGCAAAATAATAAACTAGAATTATAGATTGAAAACTTATATGATGTAAAGTAGACCCGGGGGCCATAGGTTTCACTAGTGGCTTCTCTCAAGATAGCATATATTACGGTGGGTGAACAAATTACTGCCGAGCAATTGATAGAAAAGCACATAGTTATGAGAATATCTAGGCATGATCATGAATATAGGCATCACGTCCGTGTCAAGTAGACCGAAACGATTATGCATCTACTACTATTACTCCACACATCGACCGCTATCCAGCATGCATCTAGAGTATTAAGTTCATAAGAACAGAGTAACGCATTAGGCAAGATGACATGATGTAGAGGGATAAACTCAAGCAATATGATATAAACCCCATCTTTTTATCCTCGATGGCAACAATACAATATGTGTCGGTTCCCTTTCTGTCACTGGGATCAAGCACCGCAAGATTGAACCCAAAGCTAAGCACTTCTCCCATTGCAAGAAAGATCAATCTAGTAGGCCAAACTAAACCGGTAATTCAAAGAGACTTGCAAAGATATTAAATCATGCATCTAAGAATTCAGAGAAGAACCAAATATTGTTCATAGATAATCTTGATCATAAACCCACAATTCATCGGATCTCGACAGACACACCACAAAAAGAATTACATCGAATAGATCTCTAAGAAGATCGAGGAGAACTTTGTATTGAGATCCAAAGAGAGAGAAGAAGCCATCTAGCTAATAACTATGGACCCGAAGGTCTGTGGTAAACTACTCACACATCATCGGAGAGGCTATGGTGTTGATGTAGAAACCCTCCGTGATCGAATCCCCCTCCGGCAGAACACCAGAAAAGGCCCCAAGATGGGATCTCATGGGTACAGAAGGTTGCGGCGGTGGAAAAGGTGTTTCATGGCTCTCCTGGATGTTTCTAGGGTATAAGAGTATATATAGGCGAAAGAAGTAGGTCGGTGGAGCTACGAGGGGCCCACGAGGGTGGGGGGCACACCTACCCCCTCTGGGCGCGCCCTCCTGCATTGTGGCCGCCTCGTTGCTTCCTTGACGTCCACTCCAAGTCTCCTGGATTGCGTTTGTTCCAAAAAAGATCCTCGCGAAGGCTTCATTCCGTTTGGATTCCGTTTGATATTCCTTTTCTGCGAAACACTGAAATAGGCAAAAAAACAGCAATTTGCACTTGGCCTTCGGTTAATAGGTTAGTCCCAAAAATAATATAAAAAGGTGTATTAAAGCCCATTAAACAATAGATACGTTGGAGACGTATCAAGCATCCCCAAGCTTAATTCCTGCTCGTCCTCCAGTAGGTAAATGATAAAAACAGAATTTTTGATGTGGAATGCTACCTAACATAATTATCAATGTAATTTTCTTTATTGTGGCATGAATGTTCAGATCCAAAAGATTCAAGACAAAAGTTTAATATTGACATAAAAATAATAATACTTCAAGCATACTAACCAAGCAATTATGTCTTATAGAAATAACATAGCCAAATAAAGCTCATCCCTACAAAATCATATAGTTTGGCTATGCTTCATTTTCGTCACACAAAATGCTCTCATCATGCACAACCCCAATGACAAGCCAAGCAATTGTTTCATACTTGAGTATTCTCAAACTTTTTCAATTTTCACGCAATACATGAGCGTGAGCCATGGACATAGCACTATGGGTGGAATAAAATATAATGATTGGGGTTGTGTGGAGAAGACAAAAAAAGGTGAAAGTCTCACATTGACGCGGCTAATCAACGGGCTATGGAGATGCCCATCAATTGATGTCAATGCGAGGAGTAAAGATTGCCATGCAACGGATGCACTAGAGCTATAAATGTATGAAAGCTCAACAAAAGAAACTAAGTGGGTGTGCATCCAACTTGCTTGCTCACAAAGACCTAGGGCATTTGAGGAAGCCCATTGTTGGAATATACAAGCCAAGTTCTATAATGAAAAATTCCCACTAGTATATGAAAGTGACAATATAAGAGACTCTCTATCATGAAGATCATGGTGCTACAAGTGTGGAAAAAGGATGGTAGCATTGTCCCTTTTATATTTTTCTTTATTTTTTTTATTGATGGGACAATGCTCTAATAATGATGATCATCACACTTCTATTTATTTACAACTCAAAGATTACAACTCGATACTAGAACAAAGTATGACTCTATATGAATGCCTCCGGCGGTGTACCTGGATGGACAATGAATCAAGATTGACATGTATGAAAATTTATGCATGGTGGATTTGCCACAAATACGATGTCAACTACATGATCATGCAAGGCAATATGACAATGATGAAGCGTGTCATGATAAACGGAACGGTGGAAAGTTGCATGGCAATATATCTCGGAATGGCTATAGAAATGCCATAATAGGTAGGTATGGTGGCTGTTTTGAGGAAGATATAAGGAGGTTTATGTGTGATAGAGCGTATCATATCACGGGGGTTTGATGCACCGGCGAAGTTTGCACCAACTCTCAAGGTGAGAAAGAGCAATGCACGGTACCGAAGAGGTTAGCAATGATGGAAGGGTGAGAGTGCGTATAATCCATGGACTCAACATTAGTCATAAAGAAATCACATACTTATTGCAAAAATCTACAAGTCATCAAAATCAAGCATTACGCGCATGCTCCTAGGGGGATAGATTGGTAGGAAAAGACCATCGCTCGTCCCCGACCGCCACTCATAAGGAAAGCAATCAAAGAACACCTCATGCTTCAAATTTGTCACACAACGTTTACCATACGTGCATGCTACGAGACTTGCAAACCTCAACATAAGTATTTCTCAATTCCATAATTACTCAACTAGCATGACTCTAATATTACCATCTTCATATCTCAAAACAATCGTCAAGTATCAAACTTCTCATAGTATTCAATGCACTCTATACGAAAGTTTTTATTATACCCATCTTGCATGCCTATCATATTAGGACTAATTTATAACCAAAGCAAATTAACATGCTGTTCTAGAAGACTCTCAAAATAATATAAGTGAAGCATGAGAGATCAATTATTTCTATAAAATAAAACCACCACCGTGCTCTAAAAAGATATAAGTGAAGCACTAGAGCAAAAATTATCTAGCTCAAAAGATATAAGTGAAGCACATAGAGTATTCTAATAACTTTTGATACATGTGTCTCTCTCCAAAAGGTGTGTACAGAAAGGATGATTGTGGTAAACTAAAAAGCAAAGACTCAAATCATACAAGACGCTCCAAGCAAAACACATATCATGTGGTGAATAAAAATATAGCCTCAAGTAAAGTTACCGATGAACGAAGACGAAAGAGGGGATGCCTTCCGGGGCATCCCCAAGCTTAGGATTTTGGTTATCCTTGAATTTTACCTTGGGTTGCCTTGGGTATCCCAAATCTTAGGCTCTTGCCACTCCTTGTTCCAAAATCCATCAAATCTTTACCCAAAAACTTGAAAACTTCACAACACAAAACTCAACAGAAAATCTCATGAGCTCCGTTAGTGTAAGAAAACAAACCACAACTTTAAGGTACTGTAATTAAATCATTATTTATTTATATTGGTTTTAAACTACTGTATTCCAACTTCTCTATGGTTCGTACCCCCCAATACTAGCCATAGATTCATTAAAATAAGCAAACAACACACGAAAAACAGAATCTGTCAAAAACAGAACAGTCTGTAGCAATATGATTTGTTAGAATACTTCTGGAACTCCAAAAATTCTGAAAAACTAGGACAACCTGGATAATTTTTATATTGATCTACTTCAAAAAGAATTGGTATTTTATCACGTTCTGATGAATTTTAACAATTATTTTAGTGAGCGTAAAGTTTCTGTCTTTTTCAGCAAGATCAAACAACTATCACCCAAGAAGATCCTAGTGGTTCTACTTGGCACAAACACTAATTAAAATATAAAACCACATCTAAACAGAAGCTAGATGAATTATTTATTACTAAACAGAAACAAAAAGCAAGGAACAAAAATAAAATTGGGTTGCCTCCCAACAAGCGCTATCGTTTAACGCCCCTAGCTAGGCATAAAAATAAGAATAGATCTAGGTATTGCCATCTTTGGTATTGGGAAAGAAAAGGGAAAATTTCTTATCTATAGCATTTATCTTTCTATTTTGAGAAAGCACGTGGCCATTAATGGTGGAAGAAAGATTAAGCACGCTATGGAAATTTGCATCTAAGCTAGCCTTCATCTCTTTGATAATTTCATTTTGATAAAAGCACAAAAGAGAGGTGGATTCAACCTTCTCACTCATGGGGTGCCCAAATATAGTTTTCATCTTTTCATAAGTATCTATGGCATCCCCCTCAAGAAAACTTTCTTCAAAAATAGAATCTAAAACTTGCTTGAACGAAGAGGGTAAGCCAACATAAAAGCTTTTTAGGTATATCTCAATTTGATATTCGGGCACATAGCTAGCTCGGATCCTTAATAGCCTATCCCAAGCATCTTTCAGATACTCATCAAGTAAATAGCAAAAAATTCCGGGATCATCTTCATCGAAATTATTCAAACTCTCATTGATAACCCCGGTAGGTCTCTCCATAGCATCATTATCTATGAGCTTAGAGAGGACAGAAGGACTATCCAAAGTACTAAAACTTGGGAGAGAACCCTTAGCCCTTTTCGATTCGGCCATGGCAAAAAGAAAAGCAAACGGGAAAGGGGCGAAGAAAAGGCAAAGGTGAAGTGGGGGAGAGGAAAACAAGAGGCAAATGGCAAATAATGTAATGCGAGGGAGAAGAGTCTGTGATGGGTACTTGGTATGTCTTGACTTGTGCGTAGATCTCCCCGGCAACGGCGCCAAAACTCCTTCTTGCTACCTCTTGAGCATGTGTTGGTTTTCCCTTGAAGAGGAAAGGGTGATGCAGCAAAGTAGTGTAAGTATTTCCCTCAGTTTTTGAGAACCAAGGTATCAATCCGGTAGGGAACTACACACAAATCGCCTAGTACATGCACAAACAATCAAGAACCTTGCAACAAACGTGATAAAGGGGTTGTCAATCCCTTCACGGCCACTTGCAAAAGTGAGATCTGATAAAGATAATAAGATAAATAGTTTTGGTATTTTGGTTGTATAGGTTGGAAAATAAAGATTGCAAAATAATAAACTAGAATTATAGATTGGAAACTTATATGATGTAAAGTAGACCCGGGGGCCATAGGTTTCAGTAGTGGCTTCTCTCAAGATAGCATATATTACGGTGGGTGAACAAATTACTGCCGAGCAATTGATAGAAAAGCGCGTAGTTTTGAGAATATCTAGGCATGATCATGAATATAGGCATCACGTCCATGTCAAGTAGACCGAAACGATTCTGCATCTACTACTATTACTCCACACATCGACCGCTATCCAGCATGCATCTAGAGTATTAAGTTCAAAAGAACAGAGTAACACATTAGGCAAGATGACATGATGTAGAGGGATAAACTCAAGCAATATGATATAAACCCCATCTTTTTATCCTCGATGGCAACAATACAATTTGTGTCGGTTCCCCTTCTGTCATTGGGATCGAGCACCGCAAGATTGAACCCAAAGCTAAGCACTTCTCCCATTGCAAGAAAGATCAATCTAGTAGGCCAAACTAAACCGATAATTCGAAGAGACTTGCAAAGATATTAAATCATGCATATAATAATTCAGAGAAGAACCAAATATTGTTCATAGATAATCTTGATCATAAACCCACAATTCATCGGATCTCGACAAACACACCGCAAAAAGAATTACATCGAATAGATCTCTAAGAAGATCGAGGAGAACTTTGTATAGAGATCCAAAGAGAGAGAAGAAGTCATCTAGCTAATAAATATGGACCCGAAGGTTTGTGGTAAACTACTCACACATCATCGGAGAGGCTATGGTGTTGATGTAGAAGCCCTCCGTGAACGAATCCCCCTCCGGCAGATCGCCGAAAAAGGCCCCAAGATGGGACCTCACGGGTAGAGAAGGTTGCGGCGGTGGAAAAGGTGTTTCGTGGCTCTCCTGGATGTTTTCAGGGTATAAGAGTATATATAGGCGAAAGAAGTAGGTCGGTGGAGCTACGAGGGGCCCACGAGGGTGGGGGGCACGCCTACCCCCCTGGGCGCGCCCTCCTGCCTCGTGGCCGCCTCGTTGCTTCCTTGACGTCCACTCCAAGTCTCCTGGATTGCGTTTGTTCCAAAAAAGATCCTCGCGAAGGTTTCATTCCGTTTGGATTCCGTTTGATATTCCTTTTCTGCGAAACACTGAAATAGGCAAAAAAACAGCAATTTGCACAGGGCCTTCGGTTAATAGGTTAGTCCCAAAAAAAATATAAAAAGGTATATTAAAGCCCATTAAACATCCAAAACAGATAATATAATAGCATGGAACAATCAAAAATTATAGATACGTTGGAGACGTATCATATATCCATATGATTATTGTTCATATTTTGATGGACGTGTTCCAAACTCAAGACATTTTGCTAAGTTTGTCAAGAGAACCAAGTGTTGTTGCTGCACGAACAGTTTGTGCCCTCCTCATACACTCCAAGCCTATTGTACCCATGTGACATGGTGCACCTCAACGTGACATGTTTTCTAGTCGGTGCTACACTTGGATGAGTGCTACCTACTTGATATTTTCTACGAGGGATCACCCTATAAAACATGTTTACCTCGCACCAAACAAGGTGCAAAAAAAAGGATTAACATCACATTCATTTTCATAACACGGTGATATTGTGTAGCCCCTTTCGTTGGAGAAGTTTGCATTGTCATCATGCGGTTTTTGCAAAAATCATGTCACGACAATCGTTATATGGCAGCTTTTTCGAGCAGAAAATGCTATCGGGTAGCAGTTTCGAAATCTCTGCCATATCAACCGTGTTTTCAACAGAAAACGCTGCCATGGAAGCACCTTTTTGCTATCGTGGTAGAACTTTTTACGCCGGTAGCCTATTTCTTCAACTTCCTTCGCCAGTGAGCACCTTCATGTAAGGCTTTGCATCAAAGTCTATCGCCACATAGATTGTCACCACCATGTACCTCACAACTATACCTATTGATATCTCTATAGCTAGTAAAATAAGCACATTACACGATTTTGACACCTAGGTCAATTAAATTAAATGCCAATCATATGGTTATAGCCATCATGCCATACTCACGACATGTGGGGCATGACAAAAATACTACAACCAATTTGCATCTCATACAAACATATTGCTTTCGTGAAGGCTATATCACACCACAAGCACACCCTACAAGAAAGTTACCGTGGTGAATTCTATAATAGAAGGCTAAGTATATTATTGCTTTAGAAGCAAAAATGAAGGACGGTGATGAATCGAAAGTTCATTTGCGAACTTGGTATGGTTCCTAGATGATTGTATCATTGGAATACTATTCTTAATAGTGGTTTCATAACTCAGTCTAAGGAATCAAAAGGTTCTACCAGTGATTCAATATATATACAAAGCCGGTTTCACACAAATTATGAATTCTTGTGAAAGCATGATAGATGCATAGATATGCAAATGATACATGCGGATCTAAACTTGTCAGATTCGATAGGACGAAGTCTATACCACAAGCAAAGCATGGACTGACACCGGATTGCCATTGATGTTAAAAGTGCTAACTAGATTATTGACTCTAGTGCAAGTGGGAGACTGTTGGAAATATGCCCTAGAGGAAATAATATTGTATTATTATATTTCAATTATTCATAATTAAGAGTTTATATTTCATTCTATAACTGCTATGATCCTGGAATATGCGATTCAGTGAAAAACTCATATGCACGTGTGAAATGATAAACGTTAAACAATAGGTTCCCGGTCTCGCCTCTAAGACCGGCTCAAGTGTTGTTGGTGATCACTTTTTCCGGATCTTAGGATATCGTTAAGTGTAAATATAGTCATAAAACAACATTGAGGGTGTGACGTTAGAAGAACGATCATATTGAATCGACCCAATACTTGTCTGTTATACTATGTGATTAAATCGTCCGAAATCATCTGTTACAACATGGAGTGTTAGTATGTATTTTAGTTCCCCATACCATGAGAGTATCTCAGGGTACTTCCTACCGGACGGTGGGCTTTGGGGTTGCTCAAACGTCATCTGTAACAAGGTGATCATAACGACAACTTTCAGGCACACCGGAAAGTTTCACAAGTGACCAGACAGCTCGAGAGTGGGATTTTCTCCTCGAACGATGGAGAGATATTCTTAGCACCCTCTCAGTGTGATGGCATCCATCATCGTCTGGACAGGCACAGGTGACTACGTCATGGGGATGTCGGAACACGTCAACGAGAAAGAAGAACAAAATTGGTAATGGGAGCAATGGTATAGTGAGCATGGTGATGACTCAGGAGGATACCGATGCACACCGGGTTTTGTAAAGTATCGCGAAGCAAAGAGAACATCACATGATAACCAAAGGTTCACTCGAATATCATTCTTGTAATCACAGGGACTGATATGGATGTCCACGGTTCCACTATCGGTCATTGAACGAAGGGTTTTTGTTTATGTCTATGGTTTACCGAACCTACGGGGTCACAAGCTTAAGGTAATCACAATCTGCCGAGTGTTAGTGGGACGGGAGTGATGAAGAATATATTTGTGGAATTGCTTCATTAATATCCGGAATAGTTCCAATAGGTTCCGGAAGCGCTTCGGGGTAATCGGAAGGGTTTCGGTGAATATCGGGTAATACCGATTAATTATATATAGGTGGAAAACATTTTCAGGGATGTTAAATTATATATATAATGCTCTGAAAATATTTATAACATTTTGTATTTAATTTAAATATCAACGGGCCTTAAAAGGCGAGGAGGTGGAAGACAACTTGGGCCACAAAGGGCCCAAGTGTAACAATCCGAGAACCATGCCAGAGCAATCTCCCACTAATCATGCCATGTCATCATGATTACCTTGCTAATTGCCACTTGTCCAAAACATCAAGTTCAAAATCAAATTTAAATTGTAAGTCAAACATTTATTTCTCCAAACAGAGAAACTAAAAGGTTCTTCGTGTGCCAGATAATCCATAACCAATATTGGTAGTGAACCAACTTTTTGGCAAAGTGTTTAAGTGCGCTAAACTTTTTAAAACAGTGGCTAAAATAATAGATTAAATGCCTTTTTAATTTATAAAAATTGCAAACTATTTCAAAAGCCTCACAATCTTTTTGTGGCAGTGCCAACTATTGCAATGGAATTATGTGGCCAAGTCTCACATTTTTCAGAATCCTTTTCGGCAGCTCAAATATTGCAAAGCAATTTCTGGAAAAAGAAAAGAGCAAAAGAATATAAAGAAGGGAAAGAAAAAGAGGCCCCCTGCCTCCACGGGACCTTAGCCCACCCGAGCGGCCCAGCCAGGCCAGCTCGTTTTCCCCCGGTCGCCTTCCCTGTTTGTGCGCCCGCGGGCGTGGTTGCCGCCCGACCGGCTCGCCGCCCCATGCCGCAGCAGCGCTGGGATAAGGACGAGCCTCCCCCTACCTCCTCGGTCCTCACCCCTGCTCACTTCCCTCGCCCTCTCCGCCTCTCCCTCTTCCCACCAGATCTCCTTCCCTCCACCTCGCCGACGCACTGTCGTCGCCGTCACCGGACCACCACCGCAGCCCCCGCCGTCCCCAGGAGCCCCCGACGTGCCTTTCCGCTTCTTCGGCGTCTGCTACATCTTCCCCGTCCACGACCTCAAGCTGGGAGGAGCCGGAGCGCCCGCTACCTCCCCGTCTTCGACCTCCGTCCGCCTCGGGTCGCCGCCGTCTCCATCGTCTCCGGCCACCGCGCGTCTTCCCCGGGCCTTCCCTGCAACGGCAGTGAGCCACTGCCCCTCCTTCTCCTCCCCTTTAGCTCATCTGCATGCCGTAGGTCGCTCCCGCCGTCGTGCCCGAGCTCCCGAGGAGTTCGTGGTCGCTGCACCATGCCTTTCCCCAGACTGTTACTTGCTCTCTGCGCGTGCGCTCGCGCAGACCTGCACGCCCTCGCTTGCCTAGCCTTGCGCGCTGCTCCCGCAGCTGTCGCGGCCGCCCGCGACCTACTGCGACCGTGGCCTTGCCTCCGCATGCCGCGGCGCGCCCGTAACCGTCGCGTGCCCCGCGCACATGTGCTGCTCATCTGCTAGCTACGCTGCTATGTGCCTCCGCTGCTCTGTATTGCTGCTGCTGTGTGATGCTACTGCCTACTTGCTACTGCTCTGCTGAAGCCTCCCACTGCAGCCGCTGCTACTACATGTTGCTACTGCTGCTCTCTAATGCTACTGCTTGCCGCCGGCAGTTTTCTGCTTGCTCTGTTGCCGCCACCGCCGCGGCCGCCGGCGCTCCCCCCCCCCCCCCCCCCCCCCCCCGCCCGCGCGCCTGCCGGAGCCCTACTCCCGTGCCTGCTCGCTACTTTGGCCGGCCCTGCTTCCCTACCACGTGAGATGGGCACTGGCCGCCGGCGCTCTCTGTGAGCGGCCGCGCGTGCGTGTCCCAGCCACGGCCTTGTGCCACAGCACGAAGGGGCCGACCCTGTTCTTTGGGGATTAGCCCCTGTTAGTTTTCTTTTTTTGTTTATTTGTTTTGTTTTGTTACATTAGCCAGATGGCCCTATGACTAGTGGACCCCACTGCTATTTTCTAACTTATCTAAAGTCTAAACTCAGTCTAGTCACTAACAGGTCATCCCCAAGTCAACCTTTGACCAGTCAACGTTGAGCAGTCAACTGCTGACTAGGCAGTTGACTGGGCCCACTATCGGCCTCACATGCAAATAGCTGGGTACCCTCTGTGTGTACCCATAACATTTTATCCATTTATTTTCAAATTAATATTAAATCCAGAAATTCCAGAATATTGTTAAAACTTCCAAAATTCTTAGAAAATAATCCGTAACTCGGATGAAAATGTTTTCTATATGAAAGTTGCTCAGAAAAATCCAACGAATCCGGATACGCGGTCCGTTCATCTGTCACATGCCCCTGACATGCTGAACATGGAACATTCCCCCTCCGGTCATCTGTCTCACACAGGTCCGGAACCGAGAAAACATTCCCGGTTGATTTACCCCTTCACCTTTATCGTGTAGCCATACGTTTGGTCACACCTGGCACAGCATATTGCCATGTTATGCTTTATGATGCTTTGTTTGCTGTATATTTATTGTTTCTTCCCCCTCTTCTCTCCGGTAGACCCTGAGACCGATGTTGCCCCTGTGATCGACTACGTCTCCAACGACCCTTCTTCCTTTACAGTAGAGCTTCCAGGCAAGCCCCCCCTTTGATCATCCCGATATCGCCCATTCCATTCTCTCATGCTTGCATTAGATTTTGCTACTGTAATTGATTGCTCCTATTCTGATGCATAGCCTGCTTTTGTAACCTGCTTATTGTTACCTACATGCTTATCCTATACTGCTTAGTATAGGTTGGTTAGTGATCCATCAGTGACCCCCACCTGGTCCTTGTTGCCCCTGCTTCATCATCGACGGCTCGATCAACGTGATCGGCGACTAGAGCCCGACACCTCACATCACATCACGCCCCTTTTGTTTCTCGACTCTACAGAGTTACCATCGAGTCCCGAGGGTGGAACCTCATACATCACTCCTAATGAGATCTCTGTAGTGTAGCTATTCGGTCGTGGTCATCGAGGGTGATTTCCTCCTTAACCACTTTCGATACGACTCTGTCGTGCAACCCCTCAAGTGTGAACCTCGAAGGTGGTTCCTCTTACGTTCACCTTGATGATTACATCGAGTGGAATCCACCGAGGGTGGTTCCTCAGGGTTCCCCTTGGTGTTAGACACACAGTTACTATGGTTACTATGACTTTACACTGAACCATGTTACTAAAGACGGGTCGGCCCTGAGGGGTACCCGCGCGAGCTTAATTGCGAGTGATGTGAAGTCGGGTTGACCTAGAAGGTGCCCGCGAGATACTTACGAGGCGTGGCCGGGCATTCTTAGCCCTTGCCGCAAGTCCTCGAGACGGGGCGACGGGGTCACATCGATCGTGAGTCTCTGCTTGTTACCGCGTGCTCCTAATCCACTATGATTTGGATATTTGATCCGAGGGGCCTCTGGCCTGATAGCACTAACCATCGCGTGGGCATAGTATGGGTGTTCTGTATCGTATGCATCAGCCGAAGCTTAATAGACATCATGCGACTGAGCGGTGCGCGCCGGGTTGGACTGGTAAGCGCCTGCCTTTTTAAGGAGGTAGCTAGGTCTGCTCACCAGCCGCCCACGCAACGTGCAGGAGTTCCCGGGGTGATGGCCCAAGACCCCTGGGGGCATAGGTTTAGTCTGGCGTGCTGACCTCTCTATTAAGCCTAGGTCGGGTTGCGGCATATTGTTTGGCCGAGGCCGGGCATGACCCAGGAAAGTGTGTCCGGCCAGAGTTAATCGAGCGTGGTGGGTAAGTTGGTGCACCCCTGCAGGGAAGAAAACATCTATGGATAGCCTGTCCTACGATAACGGACACTTGGAGTTGTATCCCGATCAATACAACTAGAATTGTATACTTGAGGTGATAACTGGATAGTATGGCTCTAGGATTGCTTTCTCGCAGGGAGTCGAGAAAGGATCTCTGGCCGAGGTTGATAACACTACTACTACTTTACTTTATGCTACTCTTATCTCTTCTGATGCTGCAAGATGCTTGAAGCTGCTTGAAGATGCTAGTCTTCGATAGGCTAGGCTTTCCCCTTCTCTTCTGGCATTCTGCAGTTCAGTCCACAGATACTACCCATTTCATTGACACTGATGCATATGTAGTGTAGATCCTTGCTTGCGAGTATTTTGGATGAGTACTCACGGTTGCTTTGCTCCCTCTTTTCCCCCTTTTCCATTCTTTCCGGATGTCGCAACCAGATGGTGGAGCCCAGGAGCCAGACGACACCACCGATGACTACTACTACCTCGAGGGTGCCTACTACTACGTGGAGACCGTTGACGACTAGGAGTAGTTAGGAGGCTCCCAGGCAGGAGGCCTTGCCTTTTCGATCGTAGATGCTTTTGTGCTGGCCTTCTTAAGGCAAACTTGTTCAACTTATGTCTGTACTCAGATATTGTTGCTTCCGCTGACTCTTGTGTATTCGAGCTTATGTATTCAAGCCCTCGAGGCCCATGGCTTGTAATATAAAGCTTATATTATTTTATTTGTGTCTAGAGTTGTGTTGTGATATCTCCTCGTGAGTCCTTGATCTTGATCATACACATTTGCGTGTATGATTAGTGTATGATTGAATCGAGGGCGTCACAAGTTGGTATCAGAGCCGATTGCCTGTAAGATCCCCCTTTCCAACTCCTTGGCCGAAGTTGAGTCTAGTCGTCCAAAACTTTTTTACTAACTTGGCTATGTGGCTTACGGGCCCACGTTGCCATTGGGTGGTATTAGGATCTTTTATTCCTCGTCTATACTCTGGGACTCTAATCTCTCATCTATCGGGTTAAACATTTTACTAACTCTGACATTAGGCTCTCGTACCCACTTCCTGCCGGAGAGCCCCGACATTATCAATGATCACTTGCTTCGCCAGAAGATTCTGCAGATACTCCTCGATGTTTCTCGAGACACTGTGCCAACTGCCTTGCAGTTCCTGACCACCGATAATCCCCGTGAATAACATCCTTGCCGCTTGTACCTTCATCCCCAGTTGCTCCTGTTATTACAAGATACCCCTAGTACTCTCCATTGTTCCGAGAATCCTTTGTGCCTTTTGCTTTGCAGCTTCTTTTCGCACTGTGGATAATTCACTTAACCGGGGTTAGTTCGTCCCCAGTTGTTCATATGCTTTACAAAATATCTGATCTTTCAAAATACTCTGCATCCTATTGCTCTTGATTCTCCTTGACTGCTTGCATTAGGATTAATTCCATATGTCTAGCAATTTTCTTTAAAATTCTTTGTGATTGTTATTCAGTTCCTATGGATTCAGCGTGTGTGCGAATACTCACAATCATCAATTAATCCTTGGAAATTTTGTTTCCGGCTCACACATCCTTCCAGATATGAGCTGGTTCTTGCCCAATCCAGATTTTATTAGGTGCACCTCTAAGTCTATTCAACTTACTCATCTTTTGATCAGAGCCTCTGCTTCTGATCCTTCGTCTTGAAATCATAATTCCTTTTTACCCAAGCATCGAATCATTCAGACATTTATATAAGCCGATGCCTTTGCATCCCCTTCTTCATCTGATTGATTACCGATACTCACATCAACTCTGTCGTGAATCGCCAGATCCATTGCTGGGTTGTTATCTGACAGTGTCCTTCACATCCAAAATCTTGTGAGTTTTTCCCTGATACACAATACCTTCGGTAAATTGTATCATCTGCTTTGACTTCGATACTATGCTTTCGAACTCGTATATTTTGCTTGGTTGAAGGTTGTATAGATTCGTAAAAATGCCCCGATGGGTTGAACTTATGCCTTCCATAATCCGTGTGAACTCGAGAGTTCTCACGAGTCTTACTCTTCTGGTACTTCGCTGGATAAATCTTTTGCACTACAATTTCTTCGAAAACGTGGAGTGAATGAAAGGTTATGCATTGAAGAAGTGGGAGTCGACCTTGAACCTTTGTGTTCATGCCCATGGACCCGATGTAGAACTTATCATGGAAGCTGCTCGTAAAAATAATTATTTCTTTTGTACAAGCTCATCTTGTATCTATGAATTGATCCTTTACAATCATGGTTCCGACCATATTTCCTCCTTGATTCCATTTACTGGATAAGTTAAAATACTTATCCTCTGCAAATCATTTCCCCCGTCCAACCTCTACTCGATTTACCTTCCGGCATTACACCTAGTACTTGATACTGGGGAGTTTTATACCCCATCACATCATTCCTAGCCTGATCGGCTATATTTTTATCGTGTCAACTTTAAACTGTGCTACTTCGTCCTTATGCCCAGAGCAACTTCCGACGATGAGCTAAGCTTACGTCGATCTTCCTCATCTTATCATTTCACCTTGAACAACAAGCTTGACTTCGAGCTTGTGTCGAATCCATGGTTCTCATAGCCTTTCACTTCATCCTTCCTTTTCTGCTCGATGGCATCTTCATAGAGTCTCTCAACAAAATTTTCACGATCACCGTCAACACTTTGGCTTCTTTAGAGATGTCAATTGAATTCATGGCTAGAAATACCATCCTTGCCTCTCGATGATTTGTGTCAGCATCGACAACATTCTTGTCTTCCCCCAACACAAACTTGTTCATATTAATTTTGGGAATACATCCTTTTTGACATGTCGATGGATTGCTACTGAACCCATCGGCCACCTCCTCATCTTTTCCCTGATAAAATAGCATGATATGTTCTAAAAATTTCAATGGATCCTTTGAGTTCCAAAGGTCCAACCTTTACCTGATGACCATGTCAATGCTATCCCAAAGCATGATTGTGGTACTCCGAACCTCTTTAAAACCATTTGGAGGCGCAATGCTAAATGTTTCTTGATCACTTATCCAAACACTATTGTATGGGTAACGTCATGAATTTCCTCTCCCCTTTACCTAAAAGGTAATCTACTACCTTGTCATGGATGTCATCCTCTGCTTGTCCTTGGGAATAATGTACTCCTGATATTTGTGTTTAAACACATTTTCCTTTCCATTGGTCTGATTAATCCGATAATTTCATTTTCCTTTCCATTGGGGTTGTTTAACCTTCTTGTGATCTATATGATATAATCAGAAATAATTCCCTGCTTATAAAACACCCCGATGTCCAACCTTGCCAGTGAGACCCTATTACTATTGTTGATGACATTCCGGTAACCACCGGTGGACGGGAACCTTGCCGATTGGTCCGCTCATTCAACGAGCAGGAATATGGTTCTCTTCGTCCCTCGCCCTTGGTATCGATGTTGCCACCGACATAACTGACAGGCTAACCTCTGACATACCTTGTTGTCATGACCGGTAAAATGACACAGTTCTCCATACTCTTGATCGGCACTCATCACAGTTCCATAGGATCGGAACCTGACTCTCCTGTATATCCTTGATTCCGAAGTATCATATACTCTTGGCTTTGTGTGTGATACGCCAACGTATCTATAATTTTTTATTGTTCCATGCTATTATATTATCTGTTTTGGATGTTTAATGGGCTTTATTATACACTTATATATTATTTTTGGGACTAACCTACTAACCAAAGGCCAAGTGCAAATTGCTGTTTTTTTGCCTATTTCAGTGTTTCGCAGAAAAGGAATATCAAACGGAATCCAAACGGAATGAAACCTTCGGGAGTTATTTTTCGAACAAACGCAATCCAGGAGACTTGGAGTGGACGTCAAGCAAGCAATGAGGCGGCCACGAGGCAGGGAGGCGCGCCCAGGGGGTAGGCGCGCCCCCCACCCTCGTGGGCCCCTCGTGGCTCAACCGACCTACTTCTTTCGCCTATCTATACTCATGTACCCTGAAAACATCCGAGAGCACCACAAAACCCTATTTCCACCGCCGCAACCTTCTGTACCCGTGAGATACCATCTTGGGGCCTTTTCCGGCGCTCCGCCGGAGGGGGAATCGATCACGGAGGGCTTCTACATCAACACCATAGCCTCTCCGATGATGTGTGAGTAGTTTACCACAGACCTTCGGGACCATAGTTATTAACTAGATGGATTTTCTCTCTCTTTGGATCTCAATACAAAGTTATCCTCGATTCTCTTGGATATCTATTCGATGTAATTCTTTTTGTGGTGTGTTTGTCGAGATCCGATGAATTGTGGGTTTATGATCAAGATTATCTATGAACAATATTTGGTTCTTCTCTGAATTCTTATATGTATGATTTGTTATCTTTGCAAGTCTCTTCGAATTATCAGTTTGGTTTGGCCTACTAGATTGATCTTTCTTGCCATGGGAGAAGTGCTTAGCTTTGGGTTCAAACTTGCGGTGTCCTTTCCCAATGACAGCAGGGGCAGCAAGGCACGTATTGTATTGTTGCCATCGAGGACAAAAAGATGGGGTTTATATAATATTGTTTGAGTTTATTCCTCTACATCATGTCATCTTGCCTAATGCGTTACTCTGTTCTTATGAACTTAATACTCTAGATGCATGCTGGATAGTGGTCGATGTGTGGAGTAATAGTAGTAGATGCAGAATCGTTCCGGTCTACTTGTCGCGGACGTGATGCCTACATACATGATGATGCCTAGATATTCTCATAACTATGCGCTTTTCTATCAATTGCTCAACAGTAATTTGTTCACCCACCGTAAATTATGCTATCTTGAGAGAAGCCACTAGTGAAACCTATGGCCCCCGGGTCTATCTTCCATCATATTATTTTCCCTATCAATTTACTATTTCTTCCATTATTTATTTTGCAATCTTTACTTTACAATCTATATCATAAAAATACCAAAAATATTTATCTTATTATCTCTATCAGATCTCACTTTTGCAAGTGGTCGTGAAGGGATCGACAACCCCTTTATTGTGTTGGTTGCAAGGTTCTTATTTGTTTGTGTAGGTACAAGGCGACTTGCGTGTAACCTCCTACTGGATTGATACCTTGGTTCTCAAAAACTGAGGGAAATACTTACGCTACTTTGCTGCATCACCCTTTCCTCTTTAAGGGAAAACCAACGCATGCTCGAGAGGTAGCAAGAAGGATTTCTGGCGCCGTTGCCGGGGAGGCTTACGCCAAGTCAAGTCAAGTCAAGACATACCAAGTACACATCACAAACTCTTATCCTTCGCATTACATTATTTGCCATTTGCCTCTCGTTTTCCTCTCCCCCACTTCACATTTGCCTTTTCGTCGCCTTCTTCCCGTATGTATCTTTGTTTGTGTTTCCATGTGCCTTCTATTTGCTTGCATCTTTGCTTGCTAAAAATCTATTGATATGGATCCACTTAAAGTGTTCTACTTGGATCATCTTTGATCCTTATGCGCTCGTGCTGAAACCCCAACTAGCCTAGTTGATGGGAAATCTTTAGATGAGCATGCTCATTTTGTGCATCACGGTTTGTCTAAAAAAGGGAAACTCTTATGGCATCAAATAAACAGATTGCTGTGTTATGCTTGGAATCTTTGTGAAATTTATGATTTTACTTGTGGCTCTAAGAACCCTAAAAACACCTCCCCTACCTATGTGAGTTTAATGATAATGAAATCTTATCTTCTTATGCAAAGGGTGTTTATAGTTACTACGATATCGAACAAATTGAAGAATTTGTTGCTTTTAAGGGTTCTTATGAAGTTGCTTCTTTGATTGAAAAGTATGATATTACTCTCTACGAATCTGAAAATTTTGACATACTTAAATATTGCTATGAAAACTATGCTCATAATGTCTATGTCAAAGAATTTATTGAAAGAATGACCGTTGCTTATGAAGAAAATAATGATATGCATGAATCTATAGATAATTATGATTCCAATGATTTGATTGAAATATCCCTTGATGAACATGATGCTTGCTATTCTTGTGGTCATGATGCCAATATTTATGAAGATGAATTTGCTATAGTTCCTTATGTTAAACATGAGATCGTTGTTATTGCACCCATACTTGAGAGTTCCTTCGATAAAAAGCATGATTGCAATGATTTTA
Source organism: Triticum aestivum (assembly GCF_018294505.1). Taxonomy (NCBI): domain Eukaryota; kingdom Viridiplantae; phylum Streptophyta; class Magnoliopsida; order Poales; family Poaceae; genus Triticum; species Triticum aestivum. The sequence goes on along the minus strand of NC_057805.1, from coordinate 301,101,134 downwards.
CTATAAGTTCTCTTGAAGTCAATTTTGATAATGATATGCAAAACCTCAAGCTTGGGGATGCTAGTTTTGCTATGACTACTATTTGTTGCAATGATCATGATTGGGGTGATTCTTCTTATGATCTTGAAAATTTATTTAAGCCCCATGATAAATATGAGATCGATAATAGTGTTTGCAATATTATTGAAAGTGGGTTTGGAAGAGTGTCTGTCCGTGTCAAAACCGGCGGATCTCGGGTAGGGGGTCCCGAACTGTGCGTCTAAGGTCGATGGTAACAGGAGACAGGGGACACGATGTTTACCCAGGTTCAGGCCCTCTCTATGGATGTAATACCCTACTTCCTGCTTGATTGATCTTGATGAATATGAGTGTTACAAGAGTAGATCTACCACGAGATCGTAATGGCTAAAACCCTAAAAGTCTAGCCTGTATGACTATGATTATTCTTGCCTCTATGGACTAAGCCCTCCGGTTTATATAGACACCGGAGGGGACTAGGGTTACACAAAGTCAGTTACAGAGAAAGGAATCTTCATATCCGGGCGCCAAGCTTGCCTTCCACGCCAAGGAGAGTCCCATCCGGACACGGGTGAGAGTCTTCGGTCTTGTATCTTCACAGCCCAGTCCGACACACGTTAACAGGCCGGACGTCCGAGGACCCCTTAATCCAGGACTCCCTCAGTAGCCCCTGAACCAGGCTTTCAATGACGATGTGCCCGGCGCACAGATTATATTCGGCATTGCAAGGCAGGTTCCTCCTCCGATGACTTCAAAGAGTTGTATTCAGCCTTCCATTTAATGTCGTTCCCATCGGCTTGTGTGCATCCATGGCTTCAGCTTCCACGTGTCGAGTGAATACGAGAGGTCGGGGCATTTTTGCATATTACCCCCCGGCCATGTAAGAAAAACGTCTATTTAAATTGATTGGATTTCAGATCCGTTCCACACCACGCGGAAAATCCTCAGAGCTCGCTAGGAAAAACCACTCCAACATGGCCAGTGCTCCCAGCTCTTCCTCCCATCCCCACGGCCCAGAAAAAGGCGATTGGGAGAGATGTTCCATATCTCACGGTCAGCTGGTGAAGCTGCAAACACAGGGATTTCTCCCCCCCCCCCGGCAGATCTAGTCCCCGTTCGAGCAGGATTGACTTCCTTCAATGGCGGGGCTCAGGCTGAGAATTTCCCCAATCCATCCAGGGGAGCGAGTGTGCTTCGCCCCCTACTTGCTAAGAGGCGTCGGATTTCCAATCCATCCGTTCCTCCGAGGGCTTCTGGAGTATTATGGCCTTCAACTGCACAACTTCACTCCTGCCTCCATCCTGCACATCGCGGGTTATGTCGCTCTTTGCGAGCTATTCCTAGGTTGCGAGGCCCATTTTGAATTGTGGAGGAAGCTATTCTGCCTCGTCCCTCGCAACCAAGATGGATCAATATTTGAAGTGGGCGGAGCCGAGGTATGGCGTATCGCCGAGAATGGACACCTGTCCAGCACACCGAAGAAGGCATCCAAAGTGTGGCCTTCCGAATGGTTCTATATCGAGGATGTCGCCCTTCCTGACCCAGTTTGAATGGGTCTTCCCGAATTTACAAGTGTTCCATTGAAGAAACGCCACAGCTGGCGCCCTCGGAGCTTCGAGGAGGAAGATAGTGCGGAAGTCCGTCAACTGATGAGCAAGATAAAGACGCTTGCCCAGTCCAGATTATCGATAGTCGAGGTAATGGCGACTTCATAGTGCGAGGGGTGCAACCACTCCAATACAGCGGGCTTCCCATGTGGCACTATAATGGAGAAGATGACGCCTCCCGCTGCGGTCAGAAGGGTCCGGACACCCCCGACGCTTTGGCAAAAATATTGGTCGAGCTGTTCAAAGGGGAGGAAGAGGAATTTGCTCGTATCAAGTGTAGAGATGGATTCTCTATGTCCAATCCTCCTAGCTGGGTGAGTTCCAACCCCGCTGCTCCACTCATTCTACTCCCCGAGTCAATTTTAATGAACATTAATCCGTCCATTTGTAACAGAAATGGCGAAAGAACACCGAGGGGCTACACAGCCCTGCCCCACAGCCAAAGGATCACAACCGGGACCTTGATCCCGGATTCGAAGAGGAGCCGGACATATTCGTGGTGCTCGAGGATGGGGTGTTCTACGAGGTGAGCTAGGACGGCACGGAAGTGGCCATCACTGCCGACTATCCCGGTCTTCTCCCTGCCTCACACGTAAGTAATCAGGAGACATCTTCTCCAAAAGAGCCTCCTCGTTCTGCCTCACCCACCGCACTGTCTCGTGCTCCAAAGGGGAGGCGTTCGGCGCGCCATATTACACCAGAGGCCACTCCAGAGAGAGCGACACCCACGCCGGGCAAGCCTTCGAAGAGGAAGGCAAACGAAGGCCCAGCCGAGCCTTCATCGAAGAGGTATGGCTTCGTAAATACGCCCCTTGGTAGTCACATCCAACCGTGACATCTTCCGTTTGTGCCTTACCAGGAAAAGTGTTCGCCGGACTATGTCCGGGGGTGCTACCGGTCATACTCCCAACAGCCAGGTTCCAGACCCTGCCGTGAAGACAAGGGCAGATACGGGAGTGATGCCGGATTGTCCTTTGGCTCAGGATTCGGATGATGTATCCATCATAAACTCGGAAGTGGAGAGCGCCATGGGTCATCGGCGCCAGAGGGCCGTTCTTCGCGACCCCGGTTTTACAAAAGAGGCATTCGATGCCTGATACGTCTCCAACGTATCTATAATTTTTGATTGCTCCATGCTATATTATCTTCTGTTTTGGACATTATTGGGCTTTATTATACACTTTTATATTATTTTTGGGACTAACCTATGAACCGGAGGCCCAGCCCAGAATTGCTGTTTTTTTGCCTATTCCAGAGTTTCACAGAAAAAGAATACCATATGGAGTCCAAACAGAATGAAACCTTCGGGAACGTGATTTTCGGAACGAACATGATCCAGAGGACTTGGACCCTACGTCAAGAAAGCTACTAGGAAGCCACGAGGTAGGGGGCGCGCCTACCCCCCTGGGCGCGCCCTCCACCCTCGTGGGCCCCATGTTGCTCCACCGACGTACTCCTTCCTCCTATATATACCTACGTACCCCCAAACTACCAGATACGGAGCCAAAAACCTAATTCCACCGCCGCAACCTTCTGTACCCGTGAGATCCCATCTTGGGGCCTTTTCCGGAGCTCCGCCGGAGGGGGCATCGATCACGGAGGGCTTCTACATCAACACCATAGCCTCTCCGATTATGTGTGAGTAGTTTACCTCAGACCTTCGGGTCCATAGTTATTAGCTAGATGGCTTCTTCTCTCTTTTTGGATCTCAATACAATGTTCTCCCCCTCTCTTGTGGAGATCTATTCGATGTAATCTTCTTTTGCGGTGTGTTTGTTGAGACCGATGAATTGTGGGTTTATGATCAAGTTTATCTATGAACAATATTTGAATCTTCTCTGAATTCTTTTATGTATGATTGGTTATCTTTGCAAGTCTCTTCGAATTATCAGTTTGGTTTGGCCTACTAGATTGATCTTTCTTGCAATAGGAGAAGTGCTTAGCTTTGGGTTCAATCTTGCGGTGTCCTTTCCCAGTGACAGTAGGGGCAGCAAGGCACGTATTGTATTGTTGCCATCGAGGATAACAAGATGGGGTTTATATCATATTGCATGAGTTTATCCCTCTACATCATGTCATCTTGCTTAAAGCGTTACTCTGTTCTTATGAACTTAATACTCTAGATGCATGCTGGATAGCGGTCGATGTGTGGAGTAATAGTAGTAGATGCAGGCAGGAGTCGGTCTACTTGTCTCGGACGTGATGCCTATATACATGATCATACCTAGATATTCTCATAACTATGCTCAATTCTGTCAATTGCTCAACAGTAATTTGTTCACCCACCGTAAATACTTATGCTCTTGAGAGAAGCCACTAGTGAAACCTATGGCCCCCGGGTCTATTTTCCATCATATTAATCTTCCGTCAACAAGCTATTTTTGGCACCGTTTTTATTTTACTTTCTTTACTTTGCATTTTTATCATAAAAATACCAAAAATATTATCTTATCATATCTATCAGATCTCACTCTCGTAAGTGATCGTGTAGGGATTGACAACCCCTTATCGCGTTGGTTGCGAGGATTTATTTGTTTGTGTAGGTGCGAGGGACTCGTGCGTGGCCTCCTACTGGATTGATACCTTGGTTCTCAAAAACTGAGGGAAATACTTATGCTACTTTGCTGCATCACCCTTTCCTCTTCAAGGGAAAACCAATGCAGTGCTCAAGAGGTAGCAAGAAGGATTTCTGGCGCCGTTGCCGGGGAGGTCTACGCAAAAGTCAACATACCAAGTACCCATCACAAACCCTTATCTCCCGCATTACATTATTTGCCATTTGCCTCTCATTTTCCTCTCCCCCACTTCACCCTTGCCGTTTTATTCGCCCTCTCTTTTTCGCTTGCTTCTTGTTTGCTCGTGTGTTGGATTGCTTGTTTGTCACGATGGCTCAAGATAATACCAAATTATGTGACTTTACCAATACCAACAATAATGATTTCCTTAGCACTCCGATTGCTCCTCTTACCGATACTGAATCTTGTGAAATCAATGCTGCTTTGTTGAATCTTGTTATGAAAGATCAATTCGCCGACCTTCCTAGTGAAGATGCCGCTACTCATCTAAATAGCTTCGTTGATTTGTGTGATATGCAAAAGAAGAAAGATGTTGACAATGATATTGTTAAATTGAAGCTATTTCCTTTTTCGCTTAGAGATCGTGCTAAAGCTTGGTTTTCGTCTTTGCCTAAAAATAGTATTGATTCTTGGAATAAGTGCAAAGATGCTTTTATCTCTAAGTATTTTCCTCCCGCTAAGATTATCTCTCTTAGAAACGATATTATGAATTTTAAGCAACTTGATCATGAACATGTTGCACAAGCTTGGGAGAGGATGAAATTAATGATACGTAATTGCCCCACGCATGGTTTGAATTTGTGGATGATTATACAAATTTTTTATGCCGGATTGAATTTTGCTTCTAGAAATCTTTTAGATTCGGCCGCGGGAGGCACTTTTATGGAAATCACTTTAGGAGAAGCTACTAAACTCCTAGATAATATTATGGTTAATTATTCTCAATGGCACACTGAAAGATCTACTAATAAAAAAGTGCATGCGATAGAAGAAATTAATGTTTTGAGTGGAAAGATGGATGAACTTATGAAATTATTTGCTACTAAGAGTGTTTCTTCTGATCCTAATGATATGCCTTTGTCTACTTTGATTGAGAATAATAATGAATCTATGGATGTGAATTTTGTTGGTAGGAATAATTTTGGTAACAACGCGTATAGAGGAAACTTTAATCCTAGGCCTTATCCTAGTAATTCCTTTAATAATTATGGTAATTCCTACAACAATTCTTATGAAAACTTTAATAAGATGCCCTCTGAATTTGAGACTAGTGTTAAGGAATTTATGAATTCGCAAAAGAATTTCAATGCTTTGCTTGAAGAGAAATTGCTTAAAGTTGATGAATTGGCTAGGAACGTTGATAGAATTTCTCTTGATGTTGATTCTTTAAAACTTAGATCTATTCCTCCTAAGCATGATATCAATGAGTCTCTCAAAGCCATGAGAATTTCCATTGATGAGTGCAAAGAAAGAACCGCTAGGATGCGTGCTAAGAAAGATTGCTTTATAAGAGCGTGTTCTTCTAGTTCCTATGAAAATAAAGATGAAGATCTAAAAGTTATTGATGTGTCCCCTATTAAATCTTTGTTTTGCAATATGAATCTTGATAATGATGGGACTGAATATGATCCACCTTTACCTAGAAGGCGTTCCAAAAATTCGGAGTTTGTAGATCTTGATGCTAAAATTGATAAAAGTGGGATTGAAGAGATCAAAACATTAGATATTAATGAACCCACTATTTTGGATTTCAAGGAATTTAATTATGATAATTGCTCTTTGATAGATTGTATTTCCTTGTTGCAATCCGTGCTAAATTCTCCTCATGCTTATAGTCAAAATAAAGCCTTTACCAAACATATCGTTGATGCTTTAATGCAATCTTATGAAGAAAAACTTGAGTTGGAAGTTTCTATCCCTAGAAAACTTTATGATGAGTGGGAACCTACTATTAAAATTAAGATTAAAGATCATGAATGCTATGCTTTGTGTGATTAGGGTGCTAGTGTTTCCACGATTCCAAAAACTTTGTGTGATTTGCTAGGTTTCCGTGATTTTGATGATTGCTCTTTAAACTTGCACCTTGCGGATTCCACTATTAAGAAACCTATGGGAAGAATTAATGATGTTCTTATTGTTGCAAATAGGAACTATGTGCCCGTAGATTTTATCGTTCTTGACATAGATTGCAATCCTTCATGTCCTATTATTCTTGGTAGACCTTTCCTTAGAACGATTGGTGCAACTATTGATATGAAGGAAGGGAATATTAGATTCCAATTTCCATTAAAGAAAGGCATGGAACACTTCCCTAGGAAGAAAATAAAATTACCATATGAATCTATTATGAGAGCCACTTATGGATTGCCTACCAAAGATGGCAATACCTAGATCTATCCTTGCTTTTATGCCTAGCTAGGGGCGTTAAACAATAGCGCTTGTTGGGAGGCAACCCAATTTTATTTTTAGTTTTTGCTTTTTGCTTATGTTTAGGAATAAATATTTGTTCTAGACTCTGGTTAGATGTGTTTTTATGTTTTAATTAGTGTTTGTGCCAAGTTAAACCTATAGGATCTTCTTGGATGATAGTTATTTGATCTTGCAGAAAATTCCAGAAACTTTCTGTTCACGAAAATAATTGTTAAAAATCACCAGAACGTGATAAAGCATTGATTCCAATTGCTGCTGATCAATAAAAAAATATTCTAGGTCTTCCTATTTTTTCTGATTTTTTGGACTTCCAGAAGTTTGCGTTAGTTACAGATTACTACAGACTGTTCTGTTTTTGACAGATTCTGTTTTTCGTGTGTTGTTTGCTTATTTTGATGAATCTATGGCTAGTAAAATAGTTTATAAACCATAGATAAGTTGGAATACATTAGGTTTAACACCAATATAAATAAAGAATGAGTTCATTACAGTACCTTGAAGTGGTCTTTTGTTTTCTTTCGCTAACGGAGCTCACGAGATTTTCTGCTGAGTTTTGTGTTGTGAAGTTTTCAAGTTTTGGGTGAAAGATTTGATGGATTATGGAACAAGGAGTGGCAAGAGCCTAAGCTTGGGGATGCCCATGGCACCCCCAAGATAATCTAAGGACACCAAAAAGCCAAAGCTTGGGGATGCCCCGGAAGGCATCCCCTCTTTCGTCTACTTCCATCGGTAACTTTACTTGGAGCTATATTTTTATTCACCACATGATATGTGTTTTGCTTGGAGCGTCTTGTATGATTTGAGTCTTTGCTTTTTAGTTTACCACAATCATCCTTTGCTGTACACACCTTTTGAGAGAGACACACATGATTCGGAAATTATTAGAATACTCTATGTGCTTCACTTATATCTTTTGAGTTATATAGTTTTTGCTCTAGTACTTCACTTATATCTTTTAGAGCACGGTGGTGGATTTGTTTTATAGAAACTATTGATCTCTCATGCTTCACTTAGATTATTTTGAGAGTCTTAAATAGCATGGTAATTTGCTTAAATAATCCTAATATGCTAGGTATTCAAGATTAGTAAAAACTTTCTTATGAGTGTTTTGAATACTAAGAGAAGTTTGATGCTTGATGATTGTTTTGAGACATGGAGGTAGTGATATTAAAGTTGTGCTAGTTGAGTAGTTGTGAATTTGAGAAATACTTGTGTTGAAGTTTGCAAGTCCCGTAGCATGCACGTATGGTAAACGTTATGTAACAAATTTGAAACATGAGGTGTTCTTTGATTGTCCTCCTTATGAGTGGCGGTCGGGGACGAGCGATGGTCTTTTCCTACCAATCTATCCCCCTAGGAGCATGCGCGTAGTGCTTGGTTTTTGATGACTTGTAGATTTTTGCAATAAGTATGTGAGTTCTTTATGACTAATGTTGAGTCCATGGATTATACGCACTCTCACCTTTCCATCATTGCTAGCCTCTTCGGTACCGTGCATTGCCCTTTCTCACATTGAGAGTTGGTGCAAACTTCGCCGGTGCATCCAAACCCCGTGATATGATACGCTCTTTCACACATAAACCTCCTTATATCTTCCTCAAAACAGCCACCATACCTACCTATTATGGCATTTCCATAGCCATTCCGAGATATATTGCCATGCAACTTTCCACCGTTCCGTTTATCATGACACGTTCATCATTGTCATATTGCTTTGCATGATCATGTAGTTGACATAGTATTTGTGGCAAAGCCACCGTTCATAATTCTTTCATACATGTCACTCTTGGTTCATTGCATATCCCGGTACACCGCCAGAGGCATTCATATAGAGTCATACTCTGTTCTAGTATCGAGTTGTAATCATTGAGTTGTAAATAAATAGAAGTGTGATGATCATCATTTTCTAGAGCATTGTCCCAAGTGAGGAATAAAAAAAGAGAGAGAAAGGCCATAAAAAAAGAGAAGGCCCAAAAAAATGAGAGAAAAAGAGAGAAGGGACAATGTTACTATCCTTTTACCACACTTGTGCTTCAAAGTAGCACCATCATCTTCATGATAGAGAGTCTCTTGTTTTGTCACTTTCATATACCAGTGGGAAGTTTTCATTATAGAACTTGGCTTGTATATTCCAACAATGGGCCTCCTCAAGTGCCCTAGGTCTTCGTGAGCAAGCAAGTTGGATGCACACCCACTTAGTTTCTTTTGTTGAGCTTTCATCTATTTATAGCTCTAGTGCATCCGTTGCATGGCAGTCCCTACTCCTTGCATTAACATCAATCGATGGGCATCTCCATAGCACATTGATTAGCCTCGTTGATGTGAGACTTTCTCCTTTTTTGTCTTCTCCACATAACCCCCATCATCATATTCTATTCCACCCATAGTGCTATATCATTGGCTCACGCTCATGTATTGCGTGAAGGTTGAAAAAGTTTGAGATTACTAGAGTATGAAACAATTGCTTGGCTTGTCATCGGGGTTGTGCATGATGAGAGCATTCTTGTGTGACGAAAATGGAGCATGACTAAACTATATGATTTTGTAGGGATGAACTTTCTTTGGCCATGTTATTTTGAGAAGACATAATTGCTTAGTTAGTATGCCTGAAGTATTATTATTTCTATGTCAATATTGAACTTTTATCTTGAATCTTTCAGATCTGAATATTCATACCACAATTAAGAAGAATTACATTGAATTCTGTTTTTATCATTTACCTACTCGAGGACGAGCAGGAATTAAGCTTGGGGATGCTTGATACGTCTCCAACGTATCTATAATTTTTGATTGCTCCATGCTATATTATCTTCTGTTTTGGACATTATTGGGCTTTATTATACACTTTTATATTATTTTTGGGACTAATCTATTAACCGGAGGCCCAGCCTAGAATTGCTATTTTTTGCCTATTTCAGAGTTTCGCAAAAAAGAATATCAAACGGAGTCCAAACGGAATGAAACCTTCGGGAACATGATTTTCGGAACGAACATGATCCAGAGGACTTGGACCCTACGTCAAGAAAGCTACCAGTAAGCCACGAGGTAGGGGGGCGCGCCCTCCACCCTCGTGGGCCCCACGTTGCTCCACCGACGTACTCCTTCCTCCTATATATACCTACGTACCCCCAAACTACCAGATACGGAGCCAAAAACCTAATTCCACCGCCGCAACCTTCTGTACCCGTGAGATCCCATCTTGGGGCCTTTTCTGGAGCTCCGCCGGAGGGGGCATCGATCACGGAGGGCTTCTACATCAACACCATGGCCTCTCCGATTATGTGTGAGTAGTTTACCTCAGACCTTCGGGTCCATAGTTATTAGCTAGATGGCTTCTTCTCTCTTTTTGGATCTCAATACAATGTTCTCCCCCTCTCTTGTGGAGATCTATTCGATGTAATCTTCTTTTGTGGTGTGTTTGTTGAGACCGATGAATTGTGGGTTTATGATCAAGTTTATCTATGAACAATATTTGAATCTTCTCTGAATTCTTTTATGTATGATTGGTTATCTTTGCAAGTCTCTTCGAATTATCAGTTTGGTTTGGCCTACTAGATTGATCTTTCTTGCAATAGGAGAAGTGCTTAGCTTTGGGTTCAATCTTGCGGTGTCCTTTCCCAGTGACAGTAGGGGCAGCAAGGCACGTATTGTATTGTTGCCATCGAGGATAACAAGATGGGGTTTATATCATATTGCATGAGTTTATCCCTCTACATCATGTCATCTTGCTTAAAGCGTTACTCTATTCTTATGAACTTAATACTCTAGATGCATGCTGGATAGCGGTCGATGTGTGGAGTAATAGTAGTAGATGCAGGCAGGAGTCGATCTACTTGTCTCGGACGTGATGCCTATATACATGATCTTACCTAGATATTCTCATAACTATGCTCAATTCTGTCAATTGCTCAACAGTAATTTGTGCACCCACCGTAAGTACTTATGCTCTTGAGAGAAGCCACTAGTGAAACCTATGGCCCCCGGGTCTATTTTCCATCATATTAATCTTCCGTCAACAAGCTATTTCTGGCGCTGTTTTTATTTTACTTTCTTTACTTTGCATTTTTATCATAAAAATACCAAAAATATTATCTTATCATATCTATCAGATCTCACTCTCGTAAGTGACCGTGTAGGGATTGACAACCCCTTATCGCGTTGGTTGCGAGGATTTATTTGTTTGTGTAGGTGCGAGGGACTCGTGCGTGGCCTCCTACTGGATTGATACCTTGGTTCTCAAAAACTGAGGGAAGTACTTACGCTACTTTGCTGCATCACCCTTCCTCTTCAAGGGAAAACCAACGCAGTGCTCAAGAGGCAGCAATGCCTTTAGCTCGGCAGATACATACATCCAAGCTGCTCGAGACGGGCTTACCAGAGCCGCAGACCAGCATTTGAAAGATATGCGGGTAAGTTTATATTATACAAATCTGATGATTATATACCAGTAGCCCCCGAGACTTGAAGCAGTTGATACAAATGATTTAAGGATCATTGTATAACCAGGTGCTTACGGAGAAGAACAACCTGTTGACTCAGGAACTAGAAAAGTGTCGGACCCAGCTAACTGCTGCTACCGCCGAACTGGAGAAATCTAAGAAGGCATCGCCTGGTAATGTTCCCCTCCATCAAGAAAACATAATTATATACTAGCAATGCTAACACTATTGCTCATCTGATGGCAGGATTGTCAAATCAACTGAAGAAGCAACTAAAAGCCGCTCAAGCGGGAGAACAAGAAGCCAAAAGACTACTGGCCGCGGGCAAACGTGTGCTGACACGAGTCAGGGAGGAGAAAAACAAGCTCCAGGATTCCAACACCCAGCTGGGCGAAGAACTGAAAGATGTGCGGGCCCAGCTGGCTGACTCTATGGAGGAAAATAAGAGGCTGCGAGGCGACATATTTAGTATGTGGTCAAACTTACCTCCGTGTAATTCGGAGATGAAAGGGACTGACAGAGTTATGTCTTTAGGTATGCTGACTGGCCGTCCCGAAGAGGAGATGTCCGGATTCTCGGGCGATCTGCTACAAGAGCTGTCGCAAATGCACAAGCAAGCTTGGCAGGCGATGCGAAGTGTTGCCAAGGCTTTATGACCATCCGCCTCCCCTCCAGGAAGGATGGAGGAGCTTACACAGCTATTCATGGGAGCGCGGCGGCGTTTCCGATTATGGAAGATATCGGCCTCCCGGGAAGGTGCACGAGAAGCTTGGGCCATGGTGAAAACACGGTATACCAAGCTTGATCCGAATCATATGGCCCAGGTCGGACCTCTAAGGTCAGATGGAAAAGAAATTCCTGTTAATTTGGTATATGACCAGGTCGAAGTAGCCGCAAAATATTCCCAACAGGATTGTAAGTTAGACAGCCTGTTAGACGGTATAGAGGAGGAATTTTTTTTAGTCCAGGTGACTATGTACTTTCCTTGACATATTTGTCCCTAGCCGGATTGTAAAAGATTGTCGTGGCAGACCTTTTCGCTTCAACCTCTGGACCCGAAGGTGCGGAGTGTTTCCGAATACCTGAGCGGCAAAAATAGGCCGGGGTATGCGTGGAAACTAGGCATAGGGGTCATAGTTGCTTGAACAGACAAGTTGTATCCGGCTAGCTATGTTATATTACATTGTGATTGTAAGAAACATCTTCCAGAGAGAATAGTTCCGTTAAGGGTTCCTTTCCCTAGGTGTACATGCGTTAATGTGCATGTCCGAACTGTAATTGAAAAAAATCGCAGTATACGTAGCATCTGGGGGTTCACATTTGGGTGAATGAAAGAACATCTTTAGTCCGTCGACCGAATGTTCCCTTAAGAACGCTAGCTTTCGGCTTCACCCAGTCTGAGGTGCACATCTGGATGACTCAGCAGTAACAATCGCAGAGGTGCTCCCTTTATGCCCTAGTCGAACTAACGGGAACGTAGGGCATAAGCACAGGAGCCAGGCAACCCAGCTTGGCCAAAACGTAAGTCATATCGATGCATATAATGGCGAAGAAAAGGTACATATGGGGAAAACACACATATGTGATGAGCTTGATGCTCAGAAAATAACAATAATAAGCTTCTGTCCAAGAAGCCCCCAGGTATAATGGACGTACATATTTGAGGATGTGTATGTCACAGGTGCAAGGTTTAGCTACACGAAAAGCTTTAAGGCTAAAAAGGAAAAAGCGAAAAGAGAGGAAAAAGTAATGGAAACAATAGGGAGAAGGAAACGAACAAAGAGTTCGGCGCTAGGCATAGAATCTTTGGAGTCTGGCCGCGTTCCAGGGGTTCGGCTCTAGGCGATTGTCTGATGCATCACGCGGGCGGTACGCTCCTCCAGTGAGAACTTCGTCAATGATGAAGGGACCCTCCCACTTGGGCTCGAGTTTGTCCTTTTTTTCACCGGCAAGCGTAGAACGAGTTCGCCAACATTATAAGTCTTGGCCCGTACTTCTCTGCTTTGATATCCGCGGGCCTGTTGTTGATAAAATGCGAAACGGGCTTTTATGACATCGCGGTTCTCCTCCAGGGCATCTAGGTTGTCCTGCCGATCAAGCTCGGCCTCTCTCTCTTCGTACATGCGCACTCGAGGTGAGTCATGAATAATGTCGCAAGGTAACACAGCCTCCGCGCCGTACACCATGAAGAAAGGTGTATGTCCAGTAGTGCGGTTGGGTGTGGTCCGCAGCCCCCAGAGTACGGAGTCGAGCTCCTCAACCTAGTGCTTGTCTGATTCTTTCAAAGACCGCACTAGTCTGGGTTTGATGTCGCTCATAATAAGACCATTGGCCCGTTCGACTTGACCGTTTGTTTGCGGGTGATAGACAGAGGCGTATCGAGCTTAATGCCCAGATTAGCACGCCAGTTTTTCACCTCATCGGCTGTGAAATTGGAGCCGTTATCAGTGATGATGCTGTGTGGAACACCATAACGGTGCACAACACCGGATATGAATTTTATCACTGGCCCGACTTCGACCGTTTTAGCTGGTATGGCCTCTATGTGTACCCATAACATTTTATCCATTTATTTTAAAATTAATATTAAATCCATAAATTCCATAATATTGTTAAAACTTCGAAAATTCTTAGAAAATAATCCGTAACCCGGATGAAAGTGTTTTCTATATGAAAGTTGCTCAGAAAAATCCAACGAATCCGGATACACGGTCCGTTCATCTGTCACATGCCCCTAGCATGTTGAACATGGAACATTCCCCCTCCAGTCATCTGTCTGACACAGGTCCGGAACCGGGAAAACATTCCCGGTTGATTTCCCCCTTCACCTTTATCGTGTAGCCATACGTTAGGTCACACTCGACACAGCATATTGCCATGTTATGCTTTATGATGCTTTGTTTGCTGTATATTTATTGTTTCTTCCCCCTCTTCTCTCCGGTAGACCCCGAGACCGATGCTGCCCCTGTGATTGACTACGTCTCCGACGACCCTTCTTCCTTTACAGCAGAGCTTCCAGGCAAGCCCCCCTTTGATCATCCCGATATCGCCCATTCCATTCTCTCATGCTTGCATTAAATTTTGCTACTGTAATTGATTGCTCCTATTCTGATGCATAGCCTGCTTTTGTAACCTGCTTTTTGTTACCTACCTGCTTATCCTAAACTGCTTAGTATAGGTTGGTTAGTGATCCATCAGTGACCCCCACCTGATCCTTGTTGCCCCTGCTTCATCATTGACGACTCGATCAACGTGATCGATAACTAGAGCCCGACACCTCACATCACATCATGCCCCTTTTGTTGCTCGACTCTACAGAGTTACCATCGAGTGCCGAGGATGGAACCTCATACATCACTCCTGATGAGATCTCTGTAGTGTAGCTATTCAGTCGTGGTCATCGAGGGTGATTTCCTCCTTAACCACTTCCGATACGACTCTGTCGTGCACCCCTCAAGTGTGAACCTCGAAGGTGGTTCCTCTTACGTTCACCTTGATGATTACATCGAGTGGAATCCACCGAGGGTGGTTCCTTAGGGTTCCCCTTGGTGTTAGACACACAGTTACTATGGTTACTATGAATTTACACTGAACCATGTTACTAAAGACGGGTCGGCCCTAAGGGGTACCCGCGCGAGCTTAATTGCGAGTGATGTGGAGTCGGGTTGACCTGGAAGGTGCCCGCGAGATACTTACGAGGCATGGCCGGGCATTCTTAGCCCTTGCCGCAAGTCCTCGAGACGGGGCGACGGGGTCACCACTACAAAAAAATACACTTCCGTGATGATACGTGTTTGTCACAGTAGGTCGCATTTTCTGTCATGCATGTACATCCATGACGATTTTATGACAGAATCAAGATAGTCATACCTGTGCTGTCGTAGAAGTGTTCCATGACATTACCAAAATTATCATCACGGAAGTGTCCACTTCCATGACGATAAATCTCGCATCACAGAAGTGCTTTCGTCAAGGGTGACCGACACGTGGCATCCACCGTAACGAAACGCCGTTAAGCTATCGGGTCGGGTTTTGGATCCGATAACCCGTTAACAGCCCTGACCAATGGGGATTTTCCACGTGTAAAATCATCATTGGCTGGAGGAAACACGTGTCGGCTCATCGTTGGGACAGATGTCATCCACTCATTGGACAGAAGGCGCCTATGATACGTCGACACGTGGCACGGCCCAACAGAGGCCCATTCCTGTGAAAAGGCCGGCCTGTTTGACTTGGTCAAAAGGTGGCGGGCCGGCCCATGTAAAGCCTGTTAACGGCCTGTTCGCATATAGCCCATTTACAGCCCGCTAACCCAAGGCCCGTTACGCCCTATCCGAATTAGGCCCAGTAGCGTCATCTGGGCCACCCAATATGATTCCAGCCCGTTTTCACTTCTGGCCCATGTATGGCCCATGACGTCTTTCGGCCCATATGAGGCCCTATGTAACTCTTGGCCTATTAACGGCCCGTGGTGAAACTGGCCCGTAATGAACAGTGTATCACTTTACACCCATTAACGGCCCGTGGTGAAACTGGCCCGTAATGAACAGTGTATCACTTTATACCCATTAACGGCCCGTTATTCCGTTGGGCCGTTTCCAGCCCATGTTATCTTTCGGCCTTCTCAGAGCCCATTTATTCTTGGGCTCATTTCCAGCATTCGTTTACTTACGGCCCGTTACTGTCATTTTCTGCTTGTGGGCCAAATTCAGCCCGTGGTTACAGTCGGCCCGTTTGTGGTCCGTTAATACGTTGGGCCGTTTTCATAGCGTCATCAAATACGGCCTATTAACGATGGCCCGTTATGGTCGGCCCATGAACGGACGATTCCAACTCTAGCCCGTTTACGGCCATAATGCGGCCTGTTATTGGCCCATGTTTGGCCAATCGATCATACTGCCCGTATAAGGCCCATTGATGATACGGCCCGTAGAAGGCCCATTGTTTCTACGGCCCGTAGAAGGCCCATTGTTTCTACGGCCCGTAGAAGGCCCACTGTTTCTACGGCCCGTAGGAGGCCCAGTGTCACTACAGTAAATATTAGCCCATGGTTATTGTGGCCTAGTTTTAAAAAATAGGTTATTGCAGCCACTAGCAAACCGCGGAAAAAGAACTGCAATGACTACAAGCAAACAAATAAACAAGACAACAAGGAAATAAATAAGCAAGCAACTTACGCTAGGCTATCACGGCTATCACACATATTACATCCACTGGGCATCAAAGTTCGCCACCAGTGCAAATAAACGCGCCGACAAAAGAATATACAAAACTGAGAGCACTTCAGAAGGCACTAGGCCTGGCCACGTCGGGCCCCCCAAACAGCTGAAGAAGCTGAGTAGACCTCAGTTGTGTCAACGATAGATGCATCAACACTAGATTTAAGGCATGATGGTGCGCACGGCAGTCCTCTGACATCTTCATTGCATCTTTGACTTCAAGTCGGAGCTGAGCTGAAGCAAGCCTTTCCGCTTTAAGTTGAGACTGAAGAAGTCGAACTGATTGAGGCAGCGACTGCACAGAGGTTGTCTCACACCTGCTGGTGAGTAGCTTCAACTCACTGTCTTCATCAAGACAGGACCTTGGGGTCATCTCGCTGTCCTCAAGATGGTTTGGCTCACTATCTTCCCTAAAGTTCTGCCTGGCGTAAGAGATACGAGTCTGAAAGAGAAACAAGGAGACACGTAACAGGTTTCACAATTATATAAGCAAATAAATGGATCTGTTCTGCATAAGGAACATGTTTTTACAACTACAATTTGAAACTGGTAGTTGTTGCAAACATCCAATCAGATGTAAACAGCAAAGCAAACAGCAGTGGAGGAAATGATGCCTATCCAAATCTATACTAGAACAAAGTTTGAAGGCTTGAGAAGGATGAACTTACATTACATGTTAACACGGGCTGGACAAAGCCCTTCTCCATGTTGATGGAAGGATAATTCAATAAATTCCCCAAAGAAAATTCTTTATAAGCGTTGCCATTATTCTACATTTTGCAAAGAGTAAATATAGATCAAATAATATTGGAAGAAACAGAGGATAATGAAGCTCAGGTGCAGACTGATGATACATAATCAAATAGCAATTAATTAAGTACAGTTACAAGGCAAAAGGGAGAGAGGTACTGACAAGAGCAATGCAGAGCCCATTATTGTTTTGAGATCGTATGATCCTTTGAGCAAGGAGATTCATCTGAAATTAGTTTTCATACAAGAGAGAAGGTAAGGCACAAGCAGAAATTTAGGAGTTCAAATTTTGAATTGATATCATAGACAGTACCTGACGCTGGGCTCCCAGCAGTTCTAATAGGGGTTTGGCCACTGGAGTAGGGGTAAAGTGTGGTACAGTTGGGCCTGTGTTTTCTGTGGCTGCTGATCTATCTGATTTAACAGGTATCACTACCTTTTCCAAATACCTAGTTTGTACTCCTTGAGGATCTGCACTCACCCTCTTCCTTTTGGACATCTATTACGAAAGAACAACATTTGACTGGAAAAACATAGTGTGACGACACATGGAATAGGTACAGAAAATGGATAGGTATGGCATATACTCATATATGATGCTTAAACTAAGCAGATGGTGTAACAAAGTAGAAGTAATGCAAGAGGTCAGATGCAAAATATGTGCGACCAATACAACTTTGCAAAGTTAGAGCAAGCACCTTGATGGGTGAATAAGATAGGCCATCCTCCACCATGCCAAGTTTGTTAGCCAGTGGATCGTTCCGCAATATTCCTCTCGTGCGCCCATTCTCATATTCATTTTGATAATGTTCAATATCTGACATGCATGAAAACATAAAAACAAGTGAGATTTTCTTTGTAATGCAGAAGTGATTCTAATCCAATACTGCCTCCCTGTAAACCCCTTTGTGCTATCTCTGCAATTCTTTTAAAAGATGCCATGCATGCTGTAATTTGTTGTGTGCATTAATATAATGTGGCCTACTACTCAAAATATGAGAGCTCCAGAAGTGATGACACTTCGCAGATGATAGCTTCAACATATAGTAAAGAAGAACAAGTCGACCTGACCTGACAGATTCAAAATATACTAAGGGAGAACAACTCGACCTGACCAGTCGACCGCAAGAGAAGAGTATCATCTTAAAGAAGAGCAGAAGAGCAAGCAGATTGAAGATATTACAAGTCTTTCAATACAATGTCGGTTGGCCACCCATGATGAACCAGAGCGCACAGAGAAATACTATTCTTTCCGGTCTCTCCATATGTGGCTCACATGCATTTCGAAACTAAAGTAGGAACATTTAGCTAACCAATTAAACATCTCTCAGTTTTACTAATATCAGCAATAATATCAGATATGAATTTGTACAACTAAGCTTGTTTAGCTCGATGGGTGGAGCAGTGCTATTACGACACGAACCACGTAGGCTGATTGTGGTCATCATAAAATGGGGAAAACATAAGCATGATGAGTACAGTGTTGACCGTGGCAGTGGGATGGCAGATCTGAAGCTGCAAACCGCGCAAAGGGTAGTTAGCAACCGATGTTTGCTTTGAAATAACAACTAAGATTTGGTATGGACAAGAAAGTACGGTCAACAAGTGACAAAGAAATGCAATTATGCTGTCTCTCTATATGTCGCGACATGCATTTGGAAACTCAAGTGGGACCTTTAGCTAACCAATTAAATGTGTCGGTTAACTAATATCAGTATCATATCACAATCATATTTGAACAACTAAGCTTTCGAATTCTGAGTGTTGTGTTGTTTAGCTTGAAGGGTGGAGTAATGCTAGTACGACAGAAAGCACCTACGCAGATCATAGTAGAGTAGATAAAAGGGGAAAACCCTAAGCATCAAGAGAAAAATCAGGAAAGTGGAACTAGCTGGACCAGTGGGTGGCGCACATGCTTTTCGAAACGAATATAGGAACATTAGGTGACCAATTAAACGTTCTCTGTTTTAGTGATATGAGCATCATATCAGATTCGTATTTCAACACGTAAGCTTTGGGTTGAGGTCTTGAGGAGCAGTGCTAGCACGACACGAAGCACCTACGATGATGGTAGTGAATATAAAGGGGGGAAACCATAAGCTTTACGAGTATAGTGCCCGTGCCATGGCGGATCTGAAGGTGCAAACAGGACAAAGCTACTTCGCAACCAATGTTTGCTTTCAACTAGCCACTACGATTTGGTATAGACAAGAAAAGTACAGTAAACAAATTACGATCTATTTTCCGGGTGAGATCAATAACTTAAGCACATATGGAAGAGTACCACCTCTCTTGCGACGCCGTGTAGGCCTATGCTGATACGTTGAGGGTGCTGCGGGTGCGATGGCTGTCCGCGGCGGGAAGAAGACTTTAGACGGCAGACGGCCGGGTCGGGGGATATATCCTGTTGCCGTGGATGAGGCGGTCATAGGAGCGGCAACGGCAAGGTGGACGACGGCGCCAATGAAGTGAGAGGAGGCGATGAAAGGATCCTGGTCCAGCGTCGTGGATGAGAGACGTCCATCTCTTGCAGTGGACGACGGGGTAGGGGTAGCGGCTCCGGCAAGGTGGAGGATGGGGTGGTGGGCGGAGGAGGCTGGCCGCAGTGCGGAGGTTGTCGTGCCGCCGACGGTGTATGAATGGGGAAATGGAGGGGAGGGGGGATCTCAAACTTTGGGACGCGCTTCTCTGAAATGGGGGAAAGTTACGAACTTATCCCCCGTTTAAAATTTCGGACATCACGTCAGTTGGGGATAGGACGGTAATCTCGCATCTCCCAAATATTTGCCGGCAACTATTTCGGGCGAGGAGAGGGTGTTTTGCCGCCCACGGTGTATGAACGGGCCTGACAGGTAGGGCGGTTGTGTCACGTCTGATGGAAGTTACACATCTGCCCCTATTTAAAATATTAGCCTACATCGATTTCAGACAAGGAGAGTTTGTTTTGCCGCCCACCGTGTATGAATGGGGAAATGGAGGAAGAGACACATGTCTTTCAGACGAGCTTGAATGAAGTGTGTTTTGCCGCCCACGTTTGGCGCCCACTGTGTCTGAATGGGCTCAGAGGCCGTCGTGTCACGTCTGATTGAAGTTACTAGTCTACCCCTATCGACAGCAGTGTAAATCCGGTCGATAAGGATGTCAAGTGTCAGGGGTAGACAGTAATTTCCATCTCGCAAACACTTGCTTCGGGTAGCCCACAAATTATAGTGGGTGTTTAGCCGCTTTGCTCAAAACTTGGGAGAATTAGCATTCACGTTTGCCCTGGGACCTGGCAAACTAAATTCAGATCCAATTTGTATTCGATTACGAATATCCACAGATAATTATACATTTTGTTATTTATTTCTTCAAAACCACAACAAAGATTTATTCCACCTTTATATATGATTATGATTTAGAAATGTCGTGATCTTCGAATTCAGTAGGTTGGATACACTCTGAGTCAAACAGTTATTTCATCCAATACAATATGCTCACACGAAAAACAGTTCACCTTATGTCAATCATACAAGTACTGAGGATTACCTCGCCTAGAAAATTCGGATCATTACAACACATGGACAACATAGGGGGTCTTGCAACATAATTCATTCAGAGACATGACACAACATGCAAGTACAATAATCTAATGACAATTTCAACTGGTATCTAAAGAAGAACCGGGATTACCTTGGGCTTCACATAGCAGAAACAGCAGGACCTCCTCCGTCTTCAAATGCAACATTCTTACTTCATCCAATTCTTGGGTTGCTTGCATAATGCGTGCCGCTAATTCCGTAATTTCCAGCCTCAAGATAAAGATTACCTCATGCATGGCAGCCACACCATCTCTTTCTGCCTCTAGTAGAGCCTCAAGCACTATAATATCTGTGCTCAGACTGCTCTCCGGCGGTGTTGCCTCTGAACTGCTACCATCTGGTAACATGGATGGCGCACTTCTTCCACAAATAGATTCTGGGGTTGTACATTGTGTCCTAGTGTGAACGGCATCCTGAAAGGTTTCTGGTGGACATCAGTAAGAGAAAGTTATCGTATGATCCAGGCAGTAAGCGCCGGCGGGACTGCTTGCTCCCTCCTCCCCGCGGCCGGCTCTGCTGCCGCGCAGGCCTCACCGCCCCATCGTACTCCCATCGCTGGCCTAGCCATCCCTCTACTCACCCACACCTGCTGTTATTCTCCGACGACGGCAGACGAACCAGTAAACCCTCGTACAGTCGTACTCCCCTCCGCGTGGGAAACAACTGCCGAGTCTTCCCTGCCTCCGTGTCATTCCCTTCCTAGGCCTCGCCGTCGTCCACCGCCCTGGTGCTCTCGGCGCGGCCCGGTCAACGTGGTCAACGACCGACATGCATCTGAAGTGGACTGTACGTGGAGAGGCCGACAGCTGGGTCCACGGCCGCACGCAAGGAAATGCCTCCTTATTACGCGCAAAATAATGATTCCTCCACCTGACATCAGGGACCCATCGAAAGGGCCTCTGTATTTCGCGAAAAAAACGTTACCGCCGCTGACAGCTCGGACCCACCAGCTATATCTTCGCACGCAAGGAAGTGCCTCCTTATTACGCACAAAAAATGAATACTCCCCCTGTTAGCTGGGACCCAGTATAGTGGCAGGCTGACTTGTGGGCCTACTAAGTTGACGGGGACGGAGGGCTTTGTCAACTTAGTCAATATGCACGATTCTAGCTCCAGTGACCGTACAATGTCCATCCAACGGCCGTAGTGCTTCTTCAACCTCTGGTCTTCTTGCTCCAGCCGCCCAAACCAGCGCCGGTCGTGCCTCGTGCTCCTGCCTCCCGTGGCCGGCTGTGATGCGGCGGAGGCCTCACCGCCCCCTACTACTCCCACCGCTGGCCAGGCCATCCCTCTACTCACCCACACCCCCTGTTATTCTGCAGCGACGGCAGCCTCACACCGCAGCGAACCAGTGAACCCTCGTACTCCTCTATGCGTGGGCATCCACTGTCGCGTCTTCCCCGGCTCCGCGTCGTCCCCTTCCTAGGCCTCGCCGTCGTCCACCGCCCTGGTGCTCTCGGCGCGGCGTGGTCAACGTGGTCAAGGAACGGCTTCCATCGGACGTGGACTGTACGTGGAGAGGCTGACAGTTGGGTCCACGGCCGCAGCAAGGAAGTGCCTCCTTATTACGTGCAAAATAATTATTCCTCCACCTGACAGCGGGGACCCACCGGACGGGCCACCGTATTTCGCGAAAAAACGTTCCCCCCTGACTGCTGGGACCCACCAGCTACACCTTCGCACGCAAGGAAGTGCGTCCGGGCAAAAAAAACGATTCGCCCCCCGACTGCTGGGACCCACCAGCTACATCTTCGCACGCAAGGAAGTGCCTGACAGTCGGGACCCACCTAGTCGAAGCGTACGTAGCGTTGTCATTCTGGTCGCGAACGTGTACGTACATATATACTGGTGGATGTAGAGGCGCGCACGTGTCGTAGTAGAGGCGCGTACGTGTCATAGTAGAGGCGCGCACGTAGCATGTACACGTACATACAGCGGCCAGGGTGCAAGAAAGAAAATATTGCCACGTATGTGTACATACGGGCGGGGTCTCGAACGCCTACTCGCGCATACGTACGGCCAAGGCTCGTGTACATGGCTGGGTCGGAACGGAGAAACAGCGTCGTCGTCGTGTTCATGGGGAGGCAACGGAATGCGTCGTGTTCATGGGGAGGCAACGGAATGCGTCGTGTTCATGGGGAGGCAACAGAATGCGTCGTGTTCATCGGGAGGCAACGGAACGCGTGGGAGCCAACCGGCTGGGTCGGAACGGAATGTGTGGTCGTGTTCATCGGGAGGGCTTGGACGGAACAGGCGATGGAAATGAGGCCTGGCGTACCGCAGAACGGAGGAAACGGACCACCTACGGTCGAAACGGGGGTCCTGTTGATCGGGAGGGGTGTGGCGTACCACAAAACGGAGGAAACGGACCTCCTACGGTCGAAACAGGGGTCCTGTTGATCGGGAGGGGTGTGGCGTACCGCAAAACGGACCTCCTACGGTCGAAACGGGGGTCCTGTTCATCGGGAGGGGTGTGGCGTACCGCAAAACGGGACTCCACGGGATACTGTTCATCTCCACCGTCGACCTCCTCCAGCCTCCACGGGCTACCGTCGACCTCCTCCAGCCTCCACGAGCTCCTGTTCATCCAGCCTCCACCGCGTGCTACTCCACCGGCTACTATTCAACCACCCCTCCACCGTCCACTGTTCATCCAGCCCTCCACACCACGGGGTCCTGTTCAACCACCCCTCCACGGGCACCCCTCCACCGTCTACTGTTCATCCAGCCCTCCACACCACGGGGTCATGTTCAACCACCCCTCCACGGGCACCCCTCCACCGTCTACTGTTCATCCAGCCCTCCACCACACCACGGGGTCCTGTTCATCCAGAGGCAACGCCACCGCTCACTGTTCATCCAAACCCCCCCGCAACGCTCACTGTTTATCCCAGAGGCAGCATCGATCGGCTTCAGTTAGCAGCAGTAGCGAAGGAAACGCTCGATCGGGTTCAGTTAACAGCCATCGATCGATCGCTCGGTTTCAGTAACGCGTAGCCTGCAGTGCAATCGCTCGGGTTCAGTTAGAGCCCAACGCCTCGCTCGGGTTCAGTTAGAGCCAACGCCTCGCACACACGCGCGTACGTGTACGAGAGAAACGCGCATCGCTCGGCCCCCGACCTCCCACCGTAACCGGGAACTCCCCGAAATTTTCCTCGCCCTCGCTTCTACCACGGTTTTTTCTGTCATGGACGGCCCAAAGAATGTCATGCAGCTACGTCTCCGGCCCGCCCAGGACGAAAAGCCCATTTTCTGTCATGATTTTTTGTCATAGAAGTAGGAGGCCACCACATCTATGATGATACCGGGTTTTGTCACAATTATCGTCATAGAAGTGTCATATGTATGACAGAAATTTTTTTCGTTCGGCCCAAAATGTCACGGATGTGTCTTTTTTTTGTAGTGCACATCGATCGTGAGTCTCTGCTTGTTACCGCGTGCTCCTAATCCACTATGATTTGGATATTTGATCCGAGGGGCCTCTGGCCTGATAGCACTAACCATCACGTGGTCATAGTATGGGTGTTCTGCGTCGTATGCATCAGCCGAAGCTTAACAGACGTCATGCGACTGAGCGGCGCGCGCCGGGTTGGACTGGTAAGCGCCTGCCTTTTTAAGGAGGTAGCTAGGTCTGCTCACCGGCCGCCCACGCAACGTGTAGGAGTTCCCGGGGCAATGGCCCAAGACCCCTGGGGGCACAGGTTTAGTCCGGTGTGCTGACCTCTCTATTAAGCCTAGGTCGGGTTGCGGCGTATTGTTTGGCTGAGGCCGGGCATGACCCAGGAAAGTGTGTCCGGCCGGAGTTAATCGAGCGTGGTGGGTAAGTTGGTGCACCCCTGCAGGGAAGAAAACATCTATCGATAGCCTGTCCTACGGTAACGGACACTTGGAGTTGTATCCCGATCAATACAACTAGAACTGGATACTTAAGGTGGTAACTAGATAGTATGGCTCTGGGATTGCTTTCTCGCAGGGAGTCGAGAAAGGATCTCTGGCCGAGGTTGATAACACTACTACTACTTTACTTTATGCTACTCTTATCTCTTCTGATGCTGCAAGATGCTTGAAGCTGCTAGTCTTCCATAGGCTAGGCTTTCCCCTTCTCTTCTGGCATTCTGCAGTTCAGTCCACAGATACTAACCATTTCATTGACACCGATGCATATGTAGTGTAGATCCTTGCTTGCGAGTATTTTGGATGAGTACTCACGGTTGCTTTGCTCCCTCTTTTCCCCCTTTTCCATTCTTTCCGGGTGTCGCAACCAGATGGTGGAGCCCAGGAGCCAGATGACACCACCGACGACTATTACTACCCCGAGGGTGCCTACTACTACGTGGAGACCGTCGACGACCAGGAGTAGTTAGGAGGCTCCCAGGCAGGAGGCCTTGCCTTTTCGATCGTAGATGCTTTTGTACTGGCCTTCTTAAGGCAAACTTGTTCAACTTATGTCTGTACTTAGATATTGTTGCTTCCGCTGACTCTTGTGTATTCGAGCTTATGTATTCGAGCCCTCAAGGCCCATGGCTTGTAATATAAAGCTTATATTATTTTATTTGTGTCTAGAGTTGTGTTGTGATATCTTCCCGTGAGTCCTTGATCTTGATCGTACACATTTGCGTGTATGATTAGTGTACGATTGAATCGAGGGCGTCACACCAAGTAGGAAGGCGCCCCCCTTTTCCTTATGTGTGTGTGGGGGGGGGGAGAATTGGACTAGGGGTGGGAGTCCTACTCCCTCTCCCTAGGCCGGCGTCCCAAGGGGGGCTTCCCCCTGGTGGCTGCCCTCTCCCTCCTCTCTAATTTATATATACTAGAGGATTTCCACCCTATGTAGACACAAGTTTTGGAGCCTCCTCTAGTTGGGCCCAGTTCTTTTGAGCAGATTGTGGAGAATTTTGGTCTGGAAAATCTGGAGCCAAAAGAACTCGTTTTGACTTCCAAAATCTGGAGAGGATTCTCTAGAATCCTAGTGATCCAAAAGCACCCAAAAAGCTTGATTTTCCCAGAATCCTTAGATTCTGGCAAGTCCCACCAGTGAAAACGTTTCAAAATAGAAGAGTACCCCTATCCCATCACGAAATTACACCAGGAATGCCACTGCCCATCCATGCGCTGGACCAGAGGAAACGAGCGAGCGGCCGCTCGACCCCTGTTTGCATCGGGGGAAAAAGGAGTCCCCAGACGCAGCGACGGCTAGGGTTGTTGCGCCGCCGCCGGACCAACCTCGCCGGCCAGGCCCTTGCCGGCGCCGCCCGCCTGGCCCTTGCCGCCGCCGCCCGCCCGCCTTATCTCCCTCATCGCCCCTCTTCCTTCGCTGCTCATCCTCCCCTCCGCCGTGTCTCCGCCAACATCGACGGCCACCGGCGCTGCACCTCGACAGCCACCGACGTCCACCGGCGCTGCACCTCGACGTCCACAAGCAGCCCACGCGAGGTGCAGACCACACCCACGGTGAGGCATCCTCTTTCCCCGTCTCTCTGTTCTTCTTTTTTCTTATGCTATGGAGTGCTAGATTGATTTATGTTGCATAGGTAGATGGATTGATGCTTGGATTTGTTAGATAGATGGATGGATTGATTGCTGATGCTGTTAGATGGATGGATGGTGCTAATTTTTTGCACCCAGATTGCTGATGCTGTTAGATGGATGGATGGATTTGTTAGATAGATGGATGGATGGATTGGTGCAAGAGACAAGAGGGATGCAGTGGAGATTGCAAGGGAGAAAAGGGATGCATAGGAGAGGGCAAGGGATAAGAGGGATGAAGAGGAAAGGGCAAGGGAGAGGAGGGATGCAGAGAAGAGAGATGTAGAGGAGAGTGTGGATCCAACAAGAGAAGAGATTAAACAAATGATGGCCATGGTGGAAGCGGATGGTGCAAAACCAGGAAGTGATGAGCATTTCTATGCTACATTTCTTTTCATGGAAAAGAAATATCGTGATGTTTTCTCCACTTTCACAGCTCATGAATCTGTTGCAAGGCTTGGATGGATAAAGAGGATGTGGGAGCTCAATAATAAGTAGAACATCTATATTTTAATTGCTTTCTACCAGACTATTTACTTGTAATGTTGTGAGCTAAGCTACTTGCTTTGGAGGTGTACTTTTGTGAACTAAGCTATTTGCATTGGAGATGTACTGTTATCTGAACTGTGTTGTACCTAATATTACACTATGTGCATGTTGTTGTGGCAGATGGATAAATCCAAAAAGAAACAAGAAGAAAAGGAATTTGAGGCGGCCATGCTTGCATTTGCTCTGGATGTGGCGTCGTCAAGTGTGACACTGCCGTACGCACCAAGAAAGTTACATCTTGTTACAGGCCTCCAATGGGTAGAAGAGAAAGAGAAAGATGCAAAATCTTTCTATGCTATGTTCAGAATGAGGAGGTCAGTGTTTCGCATATTGCATGATCTGTTAGTTCAGAAGTATGGTCTTGAGTCAACTTCCAACATTTCATCCAAAGAAGCATTGGCACAATTTTTATGGACTGTGGGTACATGTCAAACAACCGATAATGTCGCAGATCGGTTTGCACATAGTTGTTCTGTCATTAATAAAAAATTCCACGAGGTTTTGGAGTGTGTAGACCGCATGGCCGATGATTACATAAGACCAATTGATCCAACTTTCTCTGAACCACACCCAGTACTTAGAAAAACAAAGTTTTGGCCTCATTTTCAACATGCTATTGGAGCCATTGATGGAACACACATTAAGGTGATTGTGCCTAAGGAGTTGGAGCCCCAACACAGGAATAGGAAAGGTTACACAAGTGAAAATGTTATGGCAGTGTGTGATTTTGATATGAGGTTCACGTTTGTTGTTCCCGGATGGCCCGGATCTGTTCATGACACACGTGTATGGAGCGATGCCATAGTTCGTTATGATCACTTTCCACAACCCCCCATAGGTAACATCTTGCATGTATCCATATTGTTATATACATGATGGTATGTTGTACATTTCTAATTTCTTTTGTTGATGTCGTACTATAGATAAATATTATCTTGTCGACTCCGGATATCCAAACAGAGTTGGATATCTATCTCCATACAAAGGGAAACGATACCATGTACCAGATTTCCAACAACACCCACCAGTTGGGAGATATGAGACATTCAACCATCGACATTCTTCTTTGCGAAATGTCATCGAAAGAACATTTAGTGTTCTCAAGATGAAATGGCGAATTCTTGGAGATGGAGGCATACCTCGGTACAAACCGGAGACCCAAAAGATGATTGTCACTGCATGCATGTGTCTCCACAATTGGATTCGTGATAGCAAGTTACGTGATGAGCATTTTGACAAGTTCGACAATGATGCATATGTGCAACCTCCATTGTCATTTACAGGTGCCAATGCTCTACCACCAGAAGATGATGGTACCATGAACGCAGTACGCGAGGCGATTGCTGCTAGTCTCGTACCTTGAGATTATCCATTTTTTTAGTTCATCCACTTTTGTAATGAACAAATCTTTAAATCCATTCTAAATGTAATATTTAGCACTTTTTATGACATTCGTAAATCACTTTCATGCTCATATTCGATTAGATACTGTTAGAAACAACAAGGTGTTAATAAATTCATCAAACATTTTTTGTCTAAGGGTACTACAGACATTTCAACACACAACTCTTTCCAGAATCTCAACCTACAATCCCAGAAAAGAACTCGGCAACAGATTCTGGGAGAAGTAGATTCTGGGAGAATTTTCCAAAATCTTAATTCTGCAGAATCCTGTGTGAAAAGAACTGGGCCCTAGTTCTGGTTCTAGTTGGTCTTAGTTGACTAATTAGAACTTGTCCTAGCCACCTCTAATCCTTATAATTAGATGTCCCGTGTGGTTCTAATCTCCTCCCTCCAATTCTCCGGCGACGATTAGCTCTGAACGGCGAAGCGCCACCAGATTGTGAAGACCGTACGCTTGCAACCAAGTAGAGAGGTTGTGCTTTCGGTCTTCTGTTCGAGGGATCGTTTGAGAGCCTTTCGCGTGATCGTCATTGACGTTCAAGGGACTCCAAGTACGATCTACACCGACTCGTCTACTTCCGCTGCACTCCCGGAGTCCGTTGTACAATTTTTTTGTACCGAGGGTTCGAATCCCTCTCTTTCCGCTCCCTTGGATCATTTGGGACTTTCGAATTGGAAAGAATTCTGACCTGAAGACTGCAGGTTCGAATCCTGTCCCCGCCTAATCATAGTCAAAATCTGAGTTTGATCCTGGCTCAGAAGGAACGCTAGCTATATGCTCGGTAACGATTGTTAATCACAACCCGTTATGCATCTTCATATTGTTCCTCGGTGATCGTAGGGTGAGTTTTTTTTGTTTTCTACTACGTTTCCCAATAATATTTACTTTCAATGCCAAATCAAGAGTTATGTATTATGGGCAATCAAAATGTGCATGAAATAATTGCCATATCAGCCTGATATTTGTGGTGGGAAAGGCGTAAATTGGTTCATAACAAGACAACTCAAAACACACAACAAAATTTCATGGGGATACGTGTTCTTACAACCAACTTTGTTACTGCCTACTCGCCGAATATTTCCATGAAGAGAGGGGGATGGTCTTGTCGCCTGGCGGGGTTTGTGAAACTTATCGTTGATGCTTCTTTTGACCATGACTTACTCAGGGGTACGATGGGGGCGGTCCAAAGAGACGATAAAGGTAGGCTCATCGTTGGAAAAAATGCTAAGTTTGACTGGTGCGTGGATGTACTGATGGTTGAAGCCGTGGCCCTAAAATTCGGCCTATCGCTAGCGCAAAGGACATGATGCAACCGCATTATTATTAACTCGAATAATACGAAGGTGATCGGCACCATGAAGGAAGGAGGATGATCGTCGGGTGCAGCAGCGACAATCTTTGATGATTGTTTTCATTTAGCTTGTGATTTTTCCATTTCTAAATTTGAGCACCGTAATAGAGAAGCAAATAAAGTCAGTCATGAACTTGGCAAACTGGCTAGATTTTCTTTCATTTTCGAATGGTTCAAGGAACCAAATAGTGATATGGTACCAATCCTCAAAACGATGTAATGGTTATTTCTAATGAATAAAATCCATTTTCTTTCAAAAAAGTACTTAGGTTAAAAAAAATGTAGTGGTATTTTTGGGAATCACTAAAATTACAGCGGTATTTATCTGATTTAACCCTTTTTCTTTGAAGCATATTGTCTCTTGAAAAAGAAAAGGCCTGTAAAAAAGGCCAAGGCCGCATCTAGTTTTTTCGTTGCCCCCAAGTAAGGCGAGAGTCTACAAATACGGCCCATCGTTTCCCGTCTGTGAGAGATAAACGCCTGGCAAACAAGTGAGAGAGAGAAAGAAAGTTAAGAGCTCTCGACGACTGAAACCCTACCCGGAGCCCCGCCGCCGTCGCCTCTCCCTCTCGCTGTAAGAGCTGGAAACCTTTTCACCCGAAAATCCGTCTCGCCCCCACCCAACCCGATCTGATCCGGCTCCTGCGTTCTCTTTTCTAGGTTTAGAGCCGTCGCGCCGCCAGCAGAAGAGGGGGGTGAAGAAGGCCAGCGTCACCATGGCGGACGAGGAGCAGATGATGGAGAGGAAGGAGGAGGCCACCGAGGTGAAAAGCTCTCTTCTCCTTTTCGCTCTGCACGTCTTCTTCGGCGGATTCGTCTTTGGTTTGGACGGTGAATAGGCTGCCAAAGCAAGGGGACGGATATAATTTCGTGCTTGTTGTTTGTTTTGTCTGTGAATACGAGACGATGGGGGCGATCTGTTTGATTTGTATACTTTGGTTGAAGATGTCTAATCTGCAAGAGCGATTTAAACTGCTAAGCCAATGGTTGTTGTGTGATGTGTAGTCAGATGCGGGACTGCCCTGGTTCGCTCTTCGGGCAGGAATTCAAAACCAAATTATTTAACTCCCGTGTATTCTAATTTGCTCAACTTACGAGAATTACCAATTAAGCATAGGATTTGAAGCTCGTGTAGCGTTGAGCAGCAGTACGTGATTTTTTAGGACATTTGAACTCTTAATGTCTGCGTATGCCTGTAAGTAGATTTTTGTATCAGATGAGGTAGATTTTTGCATCAGACCAGCTAAACAATTCATGTCGGAGATAGTGGTGCTGTTATGCAATCCCTGCCAACAATTATCATAGGCAACAAAACTGTAATCCTAACATTTTAATTATACATCACCATAATGTTGCCTTGAACTGAAATTACTGGACTACTTCACTATTTTTTTTGACGGGCAAACAGTAGAGGAATCCCCTTCATTAAATGAAGAGGTGGGAAGAAGACGCACTTCACTGTTTATTATTATGTTTAGTTTGGTTCCAAATAGTTGTATTCCCCAGTTAATGTTTTATATATGCTTGTATTTCCCTTGTCTTGTGCATGCTTATTGATAATGTTTATGATGTTTTGCAGATTGCACCTTTTGATCCAACCAAGAAAAAGAAGAAGAAGAAGGTCGTCATCCAAGATCCTGCTGATGAGGTTGATAAGCTGGCAGAGAAGACGGAGGGCTTGTCAGGTCCGTGTATTGATGCAAAAAAATAGAAGATCTCATTATCTGCTGTCCGTTGTTGCTGAAAGTTTTCTGCATTGTTTTCAGTCACTGAGTCTGGCGAGGCAAGCTTCGTGGGATTGAAAAAGAAAAAGAAGAAACTTGTGAGTTCATTAGGCTCAGTTTGTGGCTCAGTGCTATGTTTTGCTTATGTTTAATGCTGTTTGAGAAAGTTGTGGGATGTCTACTATTCTATTTTGTATATGACATTAAATTATGTTGTCAATTTGTCATGTTTCTCCTCGTGCATGCCAAACATAATAAGATGCCAATGGAATAAGCCACTACAATGCCCAAGCCTCAGGCTTTCATCACTCGGTTGAAAGTACTGTTTAGACTATCGGTTCTGTCTTGCTATTTGCTCTAACTCACCGATGTTCAAATTTCAGGTGGAACTTGATCCATCACTTGTTGAGGCTGGAGATGGTGAAGACACTCTTGGTAAATATATTGCTTGTTAGTATTTTATTTATCTTCATTACATTTGCTGCTGTGTCTGAGCATGTATGTAATCTCCAGATGATCAAGTTGGAGAGGATGAACAAGGAGAAGGGATTGTGCTGGGTGGAGCAACCCAATACCCATGGGAAGGAACTGATAGAGATTACAAATATGATGAGGTAATTGTACTTCCATGTCTGTTTAATTAACATTTCCTATCCTATTATTGAATTTTGACAACTGACAGACCATGAGTTCCGTGAACAAACTAATATTAACGATCATTCATTTGATCATTTCATTTTTCATTTCAGTTGCTTTACAGTGCATATTGAGAAGCGTTTCTTCTGTGTGCTTCTTGATTTAGTTCTTTGTTGTTTATTTTTTAGATGCTACCGGTACATAGCTAGCAATTGGATAGTGCTCAGTTGTTCCTTGATTTCATTCTTTTTGGTGAAACCTAATCATCAAGCTGTTTGGTTACAGCTGCTTGGCAGAGTCTTCAATATCCTGCGTGAGAATAATCCAGATCTTGCTGGTGATAGACGAAGAACAGTTATGCGGCCTCCTCAAGTTCTTAGGGAAGGCACAAAGAAGACAGTTTTTGTGAACTTCATGGACTTGTGCAAAACGTAATTCTTCTTTGTTTTCACTCCAACTTGATCTTATTTTCTGTTACTTTGTTTTATTTGAATATTTTTCATTTTATTTGAAAATTTAAAGGATATCATGAGCTAACTTAAGTGATATTTCTACTTTTCAGAATGCATAGGCAACCTGAACATGTGATGATGTTTTTACTTGCTGAGATGGGAACAAGTGGATCCCTTGATGGGCAACAAAGGTTGGTTATCAAAGGAAGATTTGCCCCGAAGAACTTTGAAGCTATACTCAGGAGATATATCAGTAAGTTTCCTTATTATTCCGTGACCTTGTTTCTGCTCCTTTTTGGCTTAAGTTTATGAGTCCTGGCTTTTTACGTGTAAGCATAATATTGAATTAAATATTTCAGCCTGCAGTTGTGTTGCTAAAAAAATCATTAGGTTGTTTTTGTTTTCGATTTGTAAGGTTTAGTTATTGTTGTGCGTGGCCAGTTTACCCTGTGGAATCAAGAGAATCATACAACTGTAGTGAAAATCAATGTTCTGCTCTGAATATATAGGTTGGCAGTTAGTTTTATCTCCTTCCAAGTTAACTCCCAATCTTTCATGGCCCCAGTAGAAAGACATAACTATGGCGTATGAAGTATGATGGTCACTTGCTGTGAATTAGCTTTATATTTTTCTTGTGGCATGATCGTCCAATCGTAACCTAGAGCTTCTCGACGTGGAAGAGTAGCTCCTTATTTTCCCATGAGATGATGGGGAGAGCCGACACCAATTTTCTATAGTCTAATCTCTCAGCTGCTTTTGATTTCCTATAAGCTCAATGCACTAACTTTTGCTGTCCGCATGTTCACTTGTTTCAGATGAATATGTCATATGTAATGGATGCAAGAGCCCAGATACCATCCTTTCCAAGGAGAATCGGTTGTTCTTCCTTCGCTGTGAACAAGTAAGACTGTTACACCCACTTATCGTGGGAGATATAGACCATTCATTGTTTCTCCAATTATTCTGACTTTCAGTTCGGAAATTCGTCTGAAAGCATCTTTAGTGCTAGATCTATGCCTTCACATTGTCATAGTTCAGCTTCGTACCGTTGGATGAATCATCACGAGAGTAGCAATATAGTATTTGTCTCTGTTGTCATGTCGTACTTTTTATCAACTTTGCCTTTGAGTTGCCAGATTGCATTATATGACGAGCATTTGCGTGATAAATGCCTCATGCTTCTTCCTGTATTGTATTGTCACCTGTTGCTAAGCATAGTGATGTGCGGAGTGTGTTACTATGTTTTTTTGCCACTTATGGAGGTCTTTTCATGATAAGATGCTGAGTTATTTCATACGGTTGACAATAGATTCTGATAATTTCACAAGCATCTAAGGCTTAAAAGATGCATCATGGGTCCTTTGTGTTCCTGTTTATTGTTTTGAACTAATATGGTTCTATTCGCGTTTACATTAGTTACTAGTGGTTCCTGTATTTCTTGTTTCTACCTATGATGAGTTGCAAACAGTATTGCCTACATTGTTTGAACAATCTTATGAGAACTTCTGCAACCTCTGAGGATGGAACACTGCCTTTTATTTGACCCAGCTTCAATCTGTCTTTTTATGCTGTATGATCGAAAATCTTTTTACAGTTTTTGCACTTGATTTGTGCTGATGATTAGTTGCAGAGTCATTTGTTTGACAAATATTTTGTGATAATAATTGCAACATCTGAGGTTTTTCAGTACGATTGTGTTTATTCTTTTTAGCTAAACACGGTGTTATTTGTGTTTTTTATTGCTTAGTAGTCGTCCTTGGCTGCCTACCTATGATGAGTTGCAAACTTTATTGCCTACATTGTTTGATCAATCTTATGAGAAGCTTCTGCAACGTCTGAGGATGAAAAAATGCACTAAAAATTCATTGATTCTTTTTCTATATATTTTTATTATTTACATTCGGTTACTTGGCTTCTGGGCTTTTCTACCTATGATGAGTTGCAAACCTTATTCCCTACATTGTTTGACCAATCTTGTGAGAATTTATTTAACATCTGAGGATGGAACGATCCCAGTGTATATATTGTTTGGTCTAGAGTTCAGATGTTAGTTTGCATTTCTGGGGTAGTGCTGATGATGAGTGAAGTTATTGCCTACATTTTTGACAAATACTCCCTCCGTCCGGAAATACTTGTCATCAGAATGGAAAAAAGGGGATGTATCTAGATGTATTTTAATTCTAGATACATCTCTTTTAATCCATTTTGATGACAAGTATTTTCGGACGGAGGGAGTATAAGGCAAGCTTTTTGGGACGGAGGCAGTCTACTAATTGCAGCATCTGAGGCTTGTGCATTATTGTACTATTATCAAGGCTCTTTCGGCTCTTGTATTTTTCGCCTGCTGCCTCTAGCTAAAAACTCACCAATGATGAGTTGCAAAACCTTATTGCCTACATTGTTTGAACCTCGTGAGAACTGATGCAACATCTGAGGATGAAAAAATCGCCCTTTACTTGAACATGCTGCAATTTAGGATTTTCTTGTAGCCACAAGTTTTAACCATACACTAACCGATTGATTTATTTACCTTGATCAGTGTGGTTCGTCAAGGTCAGTTGCTCCTATCAAGGCTGGATTCGTGGCGCAAGTTGGGCGTCGGAAGGCTGGAACTTAAGTTGGGTAGTGCGGGGATGCTCTATCAACGTAATCCAACAATTTGCCGATTTACAACAATCTTTATTGTCCTGTTTTCACTGTGCCTAGACCGATTTGTGGATTTTGTTACTTCCTGTACTATGAATGCTGATGGTGTGAATTTCTATTTATCTCAGAGGATCTAAGTTTGCGGCGTATTGCCAACTCCTTTGCCTTTTTTACTAGTTTTATTAGTTATCTTCATGAGAAGATTCTACCTGTGACCCTCAAACGACATCGTATGAAGAGAGATGTGGTAGTATGGTACGGTAGGCATTTGGGCGTTGGAATGACGAGAACCAACCACGCAGCCCCGTCGGCGGACGAGAAAAGGAAAATCCTGGCAACTGAAACACAGCCTTACAAGAAAACAAGTCATGATAAGAGGATAAGCCGACGTGTCGCCTCTTCCCTTTCTCACTGACCCAAGCTATCAAACGACTCGAGCTGAGCTCGCTGCCTCCCTTTCCACAACCTCCCCTCCCCGCGCAAGCGCACTGAACAGAAAGAAAGAGATGAGGTCTCCCGTCCCCGCCATGCTCACCGCCCCATCAGCAGCGGCGGCCGTCGCCAAGCCGCTCCCCGCGGCTCGCTCCAACACGACGGCGGCGCTTCACGCGACGGCAGCCAGCAGCAGGCGCGACGTCATCACGGGCACGGGCGTGGGAGCGGCGCTGCTGCTGGCCCTGTGGCCGCAGCGTGCGCGTGCGGCGTCGGATGACGAGTACCTGACGGAGACGACGGAGGTGATCGGGAAGGTGCGGTCGACGATCAGCATGGACAAGACGGACCCCAAGGTGGCGGACGCGGTGACGGAGCTGCGGGAGATGTCCAACTCGTGGGTGGCCAAGTACCGGCGCGAGAAGGCGCTGCTGGGGCGGCAGTCGTTCCGGGACATGTACTCGGCGCTCAACGCCGTGTCCGGCCACTACATCAGCTTCGGCCCCACCGCGCCCATCCCCAACAAGCGCCGCATCCGCATCCTCGAGGAGATGGACGCCGTCGAGAAGTCGCTCAAGCGCGGCCGCTGAAGGCTTCCATCCACGTCCACACTAGCAAAATGTACGTGCGTGCGTCAAACAGGATAGGGTGAGAACGTCGCGTTGCTTGTCCCGTGGGTCATAAGCGCTCCGATTTTGAGCCTCGAGTTTATCAATTGTTTGTGCGACTTGTCTAATCGGCTGATGATCGGCATGGTGAGAATATTGTTGGGGGCATCCTTGATTTTGTGTATCACCGTCTTCCTTGTTCCTCTTTTTTTGGCGCATCAAAAGGGAGTTTTATTCATGAATCATAGGGTTACAATCGAGTGACCATAAGTCCTCACAACATGGAGGTCATTTACTCATCCACACTGCAGTACACGACTCTATTATGAGATCTCTTAATTTTATGTGGAATAAACTCCTTATCACCCATCAATGACTTAATCTCAGCTACCAAGTGCCCATAGGCCGATCGAGACAAGTTGTCACATGTAAGGATTGAAAGAGCCTCCGAGGAATCCGATTGGTCGATTCGTATGTTCCTCCTTGCCTCAACGGTGCCCAGCACAGTCCAGGTGCTAAACAGAACGACTTTGCTTTCTGGATGGCTAGTGCTAGTGGTTTCAAGGGGTTTCATTGCCTCCCGCGGGGCTCCCTCGTCTCCCGTGGACTTAGGGCCATGGAGGCGCGGTGGATTTTGGTCCTTACCAGTAGGAGGGCTCCGTTTTATGGTTTTTGATGTTGTTTTGAATTTAGGTAGGGTTTGTGTCCTGCTTAGAAGACGAGACGACGACGGCTCCCCGAAGATGGAATAAGCTTTTCCCTGCCTAGCCCTCGTTCCGGTGATGCTTCTAGTGTCGTCGGAGGGCGTGTGGAGGTTTGTCTCCGGTGAATCTCGCAGGATTCGGTCGACCTTTGTCTACTATGGATCTGCTTGGATCCGATCTTCATTCGTCTACGTTCGTGTGTCTATAGGTTAGATCGTTCCGATCTACGCTTCTCTTCATCGACGGCGGTTACTGTTCTAGTGCATTGGTCCTTTAAGGCCGTAGCACGACGACTTCCCGACTGTCTACTACCATAAGGTTTGTTGGCTTCGGTAATGGAGGGGTGATGACAGCAACACGCCTTCGGCTCGCTCCAGTGCTACTGGATTCACAATGACAATCTAATTTAAGAAAAGTCTAGTGCTAGCTGCTAGACTTTCCTTAAATTAGAATCACATTCCCATGTCTTTGGAGAACATCCAATTACCCCCATCTCCAAAAATCCAAGTCACTCTATATATAATCTACAAATTTAAAATTTCCCAAAGTCCACTCCTTTTAAAAATGTCAGATGTCTAAAAATTATCAAAGGCCTTAGAAGATTAGTGTTCATGCACATTTCTTTTCACATGACGTACACCATAGAAGATTGCTATGTGCCTTCAGTTTAATATTTTTTATTCAACGGGTGTTTTTCTTTTTTTGCAGGCAAGCGGCTGTGGTTATTGGCAAGAACTGATTGAAGCTACCGTTTTGGATCGTGTGATGTCGGGAGTGCCATTGTTTCACTATGCTAAGGATACAAATCTATCCACCATTACCTTCTCGAGTTTTCCAACTCTCAAACTAGTCGGGCTAACACGTCTCTAGGCTCCGGCCTTTTCCGTATTTTAGGCCTCAGGTTAGCCATCCCATCATAAGGCTCCAGCATCGCGCCATGGTTGCAGAACAGCCACGGCTCTTCTTTGCATAAAAAAAAAAGCCACGGCTCTTCTTCCATGAACTTCTTCCAGGCAGAAAACTTAAACAACAAACAGTGTTCATGCACATTCTCTGCGAGATTGATGGAAAGTAATTAAGATGCAACTAAAGAGTAACAAGAAACAAGACGGATTGCCACAAAGTTACTGCCAAGTGCCAAGCCCCCTCTTGGGTGATAGACAAATGAAGTCTAAAACAAGCACAACAGCAGGTTCATCTTACTGTCTTGAGCAAAGATAAGATACTGGATTTCTTAGATACCACAATTATAAAGTAGTCTTCAGCCTAGAGGACTCGGCTTTTGAAGGAATGGCTCCGGCCGCACGTAACTGAACCCCACGAAGTTGCTATCTGCAGCGACAGGGCTGGCCACGGGGGAGTCCAGCACGGGCATACTCGTCCAGCACTCGTCAAAGTTTGCAATGCAGGTCTGCCCAGCAACATTTGGGCAGAAGCTTGGCGTGATCTGTCGAGCCTCTAGTTTCTTCCAGTTCACTGCCTTGAACCACTTGTGGTTCTTTATTTCGTCACTGCCGCCCGGCCCACTTCCAAGCCGCCTGCCAGCTTCTTTGTGCAGTAACTGAAAAAAAAAACGGATAAAGGGCAAATTAGCAACAAGTCATCTAGATTTAACTTCCAACTAACAAGGCATCAGTCATGTCTCCGACAAGAGACATCCATGGATCAGGCTTCACTACAAGCATTAAGGTGTCTGATTTTATTTATCTAGGACCGAGGCAACTTATCTTAACCATATTTTTAGTTTGATCACAAACTCAAACTGGGCTGACATTGAAGCCAAGCAAAGGGTCGATTGCACAATGCACGTGCGCGCAAGGTCAAGGTGAACGTAGCAAACTTACCCCTTTCAGCAGAGAGTGAACCTCACTAGACAAATACGTTGGAAGCTTCATCTTCTCCTTCACTATCTTCTGCTGAATCTTGTCCCTGTTTCCACCAAAAAATGGGGGCTGCAACATATAGAAAAAAAAGAGTGTGCAAAGAAAAATATATCATGCGGATAATTCATCTGAAATGCAGATATTCCTAATCAGAAGATTTCCCCTCAAACAACTCACCTTGCCCGTAAGCATTTCAAAAAGAAGGATCCCCACACTCCACCAGTCTGCAGCCTTATCATGACCTCTGCCCTGAACAATTTCTGGGGCCATATACTCCACAGTGCCGCACATTGAATTTGATCTAGTGTTCTCATCAAACTCCTTTGCCAGGCCAAAATCAGTTAGCATGGCCTACAATGGAAGACGCACGTCAAGAAATTTCCCCTCTGGCGATCATAACACGAAGACTGAAAAAGTAACATAAGAAGACACAATAAAGGATCCTTACATGGCCATGAGCGTCCAATAAGATGTTCTCAGGCTTCAGATCTCTATGCATAATCCCATTGGCATGAAGGTGGGCTACAGCAGATACAATTTCAGCAGTATAGATGCGCGCAAGCTCCTCCCTACCACATAAGTAGAAGCTTAATAAAAAGGTTGTCACATCTGGATAGGTGTAAAGATAAGATTACATAATTAAATTACCTAAACAAGCCTTGTTGGTAAAGCTGAAAGAAGAGATGCCCCCCATTTACAAAGTCCAAGACCAGATAAAGTCGGTACTTAGTCTGCAAGTAAGTTTTGGTTTTAGCACTGGCAGATGCAAAACACTACAGATAATATATCCATGCTTGAAAAAAACAGTGCACACACAGAAATGGTAAACGGCCTACCTGAAAGGAGTACCTCAGCTGCACCACAAAAGGATGATCAACTTTTGTCAGTATATCTCTCTCTGCTTTCATGTACTCAGCATGGTTCTTCTCCAAAATCTTGTCTTTCCTCATGACTTTCATTGCATATATATCTGAAGTACATTTCCTTCTCACCTGATAGACTTTGCCAAATGCCCCTTGGCCAACAAGCTTCAAGAGTTCAAAGTCGTCGAGTCCAACAGCCTCATTCTCCTTTGTTGTATCATTGAGCTCTTCATCACTAAGACTCCCCTGGCCACTTTTCTTTTCTTTAGAAAGACACTCTAGCAGATCTAATGAGCTCTCAGACTCATGTAGAGTAAGCTTACTAAGTGGCAAGGATTGGCTAACAAGTGAAGTTGGGCCAACAAGAGAATGAGATCGCTTGGTAATGACTACAGGGTCATTGTAAACCTCCTCATTGGACTCAGCCAAAGGTGCAGGGCTGCCTGGAGTGAGAATGCTTACTTCTGTGGGGGTCTGGACCGCCGTAGCACCAAAAACATCGTTAAAATCAAACTCAACATTTTCAGGAAGGACAACATCTGGAGGCCCTTTTGGCAGAAGTATCATCCCTGTAAAGAGCTTGGGGCGTTGTGTATGGGTTGTTGTAACTGAAGGTATCTCAGAGGAAACCATCTCCAGGAACCAAGATTCAACAGTTTGAGAATCTTGATGAAAGCTAGCGGTAGCTGCACGGCTTCCCACTACCAATTCTCAGAAATATAGAATGAACACCTTATGGGGCAGCTCTGTCTAAGGGAGGCTCCTTCCACAAATACCCAAGACAACAGAAGATGCAGGGCTGCGAACAATGGCCTTGAACAAGTGGAAGTTCACGGAGACAACAGGAAATCCCAGGAATCCCGGGCAAAGGCAGGGTGGGAAGCTTCCGTTGTTTCCCGATGAACAGGAAACTCTGGATGCCACTGTTCTTTCTGAATACATGAGATCAACTTGTCTATGGGCTGCACGCAGAAGGATATTATAGTTAATTCAACAATTTCACAAACAAGGAAGCTTGTACTAAGAAGAACATCATACTAGCATGCCTATTAAGAAGAACATTGGGATTATTCATCAGAGTATAAAACCATGTGCTGATCTGCAAACTGAATCGGTAGGGCACCGTGTTATCTTTAGCAGAGACTAAACTTAAAGACAGTAAAGCGTCTTCTAAAAGTAATTTGCCACTGAAGTTAGAAAAAAGGGTTTTCCAATCAGAGGAACAACAGCATTCCAAATTTAGCCCCAAAAGTCATGAGACCCACCCAACCAGGATACGTCTCTACCTCGAAATAACCCCGATTGATGAAACGTCCATCCTATGCCCGATCTAGTGCCTATCCAAACACGAAGCCTAACTAAAATTGGCATTCCTATCTGCCAAGAATGGGGACGCATGTCAAAATAAACCCAGACAAACAAGAACGGGAAGCAAACTTATTGGAGAGCTCATGAATTTACTGCGTATCCACACCTCTCGCAGCTAACACCCAAATTAACCCTACAAAACCATACTTTTTTAACATAATATACACACCGAATTACACTCAGAAGGAGACAATTACCATGGGAGTTCAAGGCATCAGCTAAATCCCCAAATCGACCACTAGCCCCTGCCCCCTATGAGCACCACAGATCCAAAGAAGGGAATCCTGTGCAGATCTAACAGACCCACGAATCCGCGCCCAGGCAGCAACGCAATTGGGGGCTGCGAAACCCGCAGCGCTCACCGGTCCGACGAGCAATCGCAAAACCTTAACTGCACCCGAAATAATCGAAAAAAGACGCGTAAAAGAGGCGTGCTCGAGCCGGACGAACGTCCCGGCGAGGAGAAAACAGAAGGAAACGGAGGAGAGGAGGGCTGGGGAGAGCGCGACGACGAACCTTTGCGGAGGGTGAGGGGGACGGCTGGAAGCGGCGGCGAGTGCACGGCGATCCCCTGCGGCGGGGCGGCGAGGGGGCTCCTATTATAGAATAGGGGCGTGGTGTGCGGGGCTCCGGTAACCGTAAGGGGACGCGTGGCGGGCTCGCACTGGTGGACTCCGTAACGGGATCGAGGCGGGCTCGCGATGCGAGTTGGCTTGTGGCGAATATGCTGCGCCGCCGAGATGGGCCGCCAGTTGGACCACCTGGGGCCCGCTGTCATAGTCACGGGGGGAAGGAAGAGGCTGGTAGTTATCAATCCGCTCTCTCCTCGCGCAAAA
This sequence comes from Triticum aestivum, assembly GCF_018294505.1. Classification (NCBI taxonomy): domain Eukaryota; kingdom Viridiplantae; phylum Streptophyta; class Magnoliopsida; order Poales; family Poaceae; genus Triticum; species Triticum aestivum. Next base: position 301,059,531 of record NC_057805.1, on the reverse strand, counting down.
CGCGAGGGGTTATCTTGGTTTGGCGCCAAGGTTGCTTCTGGTTTTTGGTTTGGTTTCCCTCCTGCGAAAGGGATAGAGATAGGGCTCTGCCGTGTGCATTACTGTAAGCCAAGTCAAAGTTTTTTTTTTGCGGGTCAAGCTAAAGGGAGCGTGTTAGAGAGGTTGTGTAAAGAATCTTGTTTTTATGGATCGGTTTGTTCTCCGAGCCACACGTTTTATCTCTTTTTGAATAGTTTCAAACTTTGAGTTGCTTACCACACGTCTTATCTTTTTTTTAAAGGAATGCCATCATTGCTTATTTTTATCTTTTGCTAAGTCTCGGTTGACACAGACTTAGTTATATCTCAGTCGATGCTATATTCGTTTGATCTTGGGTGGAGATTCGTGCAATTTTTATCTTTTTGGTTTTTTTTCTTACTTATATATCATGTCACTTGATTGAGTCTTGGTTAAGTCTCAGTCGACTGAGACATAGCCACTTTTTTTTATTGATTAACGCATGACATCGTTCACGAGAAGCTCAAAAATAAAAGAGAGAGAATTATCTACCCAATTACATGAAATATCATTCTCGTAACAATGTTTTACCACCTCAACGGTGCATGAATTGGACATCTCCTATCTCGAAACCAAGTCCACACAATGTCGCACCTTCATACCACCATGTAGACGATTCCATACACGCTTCTACTACTCCAGTAGAATCATACTCCACAATAATATGATGATATCCCATCGACGCTACCAATGAAAGGCCCTCCCTCGACGCATTAGAAGCATCGGGAAATGAAAGTACATGTTGCAACAAAATTAGCATGTGAATCACAGATCACTGCACTGTTGAAAATATGCCCTAGAGGCAATAATAAAGTTTTTATTTATTTCCACGTTCATAGTTAATGTTTATATTTCTATGCTACAATTGCATTGGTTCTTCAGTATATGAGATTCAGAGGGAAACTCAATTGCAAGTGCGAAATAAACACCAAGTCATGTATTGCAATTTCAATTTGTATTGAACTTCCTTCCGAAGGAAATATGCCCTAGAGGCAATAATAAAGTTGTTATTTATATTTGCTTATATCATGATAAATGTTTAATATTCATGCTAGAATCGTATTAACCGGAAACTTGATACATGTGTGGATACATAGACAAAACACCGTGGCCCTAGTAAGCCTCTACTAGACTAGCTCGTTAATCAAAGATGGTTAAGTTTCCTAACCATAGACATGTGTTGTCATTTGATGAACGGGATCACATCATTAGGAGAATGATGTGATGGACAAGACCCATACGTTAGCTTAGCATAATGATCGTTAAGTTTTATTGCTATTGCTTTCTTCATGTCATATACATATTCCTTTGACTATGAGATTATGCAACTTCCGGACACCGGAGGAATACCTTGTGTGCTATCAAACGTCACAACGTAAATGGTGATTATAAAGATGCTCTACAGGTATCTCCGAAGGTGTTTGTTGGGTTGGCATAGATCGAGATTAGGATTTGTCACTCCGAGTATCGGAGAGGTATCTCTGGGCCCTCTCGGTAATACACATCATAATAAGCCTTGCAAGCAATGTGACTAATGAGTTAGTTGCGGGATGATGTATTACGAAACGAGTAAAGAGACTTGCCGGTAATGAGATTGAACTATGTATGAAGATACTGACGATCGAATCTCGGGCAAGTAACATACCGATAACAAAGGGAATAACGTATGTCATTACGGTACGACCGATGAAGATCTTCATAGAATATGTGGGAACCAATATGAGCATCCAGGTTCCGCTGGTTATTATTGACTGGAGAGGTGTCTTAGTCATGTCTACATAGTTCTCGAACCTGTAGGGTCCGCACGTTTAACGTTTGATGACGATTTTGTATTATATAAGTTATGTGATTTGGTGACCGAATGTTGTTCGGAGTCCCGGATGAGATCACGGACATGACGAAGAGTCTCAAAATGGCCGAGAGGTAAATATTCATATATAGGACGATGATATTCGGACACCAGAAGTGTTCTGGGGGTACCGGGTACATATTGGGTCACCGGAAGGGGTTCCGGGCACCCCCCCCCCCCCGGCAACTACATGGGCCTAATGGGCCAAGTAGGGGACAGACCAGCCCCTAAGGGGCTGGTGAGCCCCATGTAGGCCGAAATAGGAGGAGAAGGATAGGGGAGGATTCGGCCTCCCCCTTTCCCTCTCTCCCCCTCTCTTTCCTTCCCCCTCCGATACTTATGGAAGGGGGAGGCCGACTTGGAGGAGGCGCCCAAGTAGGATTTACTCCTACTTGGGGCGCCCCTTGCTGCTCCCCTCCCTCTCCTACCTATATATATGTGGGGGGCACCGCTAGAACACACAACATTGATTCCTAGCCGTGTGCGGCGCCCCCTCCACAGTTTACGCCTCTGGTCATATTCACGTAGTGCTTAGGCGAAGCCCTACGTGGATTACTTCACCATCACCGTCACCACGTCGTCGTGCTGACGGAACTCTCCCTTGACACTTTGCTGGATCAAGAGTTTGAGGGACGTCATCGAGCTGAACGTGTGCAGAACTCGGAGGTGTCGTACGTTCGGTGCTTGATCGGTCGGAACGAGAAGAAGTTCGACTATATCAACCGCGTTGTCAAACGCTTCCGCTTTCGGTCTACGAGGGTACGTGGACACACTCTCTCCCTCTCGTTGCTATGCATCTCCTAGATAGATCTTGCGTGATCGTAGGAATTTTTTTGAAATTGCATGCTACGTTCCCCAACAATGTGTGGATACCTAGTTCGGGCCGGCGTTTGGGCATGCTCGCCTAGCTAGAGTGCGGGTCACTTCAGAGCCGTTGAGGGTGATGCGCTGGCATTGGCCGGCCACGTACGGTTGCAGATCTTGAGTGGCAGCGGAGCGCTACGATGCGGTGGACGAGACCATTGGTGAAGCCCCAACGGCCTCGGGGGGCGGAGGTGCGACGCTGTGCTCGGTGAAGTAGCTCCGGTGAGGTGGGAGACGACGTCGGTGAAGCGTACCTGATGCGGTGGAAGTCGGTGTCTGTGAGGCACGTCGGTTGCGGCGGCCGACGTCGTCGGTGGACCACCCGGTGCGATGGACGAGGGCGTAGATGAGGTAGCTCTGGTGCGATGGTGAAGCGCGACCGTCGTCTTCGTCGTCGTCGTCGTCGTCCGGCACAGAGGTGGGGAAAGAGACGAGACGAGGGACGATTCAAACTTTGCTTGGGTTGGCGGCGAATGAGGGATTTGAGCAATCTGGGCGCGGAAGGGGACGGTGGAGAAGGGATATTTTGCAGGGCTGGAATTGGGGCCGCCAGATATTTCAATCCGAAACGTGGAAGCGCGAACTTCTTTTGTTGTCGTTCTTTTTTTGGGGGGGGGAGGGGGTGGCTGGGTGCTAAGTGTCCGTACAACACACGCGACCACCACGGCACGACCCTGGTCTGCCTGGTCCGCCTACATTTGAGAATGCAAAGGAATCTTCTTTCATTTGCAAACGAATCTGTATGTATTACCATGCCCGTGTTTTCCTTACAAATAATTAGTCATTAAAACGAGATACTATAAATTAATTAATGAGGAGTTATTTGAAAAAATAAATCGAAACGGTATCCACGGTATCCACACTAACGTGTGAGAACCCACAAGTATAGGGGATCGCAACAGTTTTCGAGGTAGAGTATTCAACCCAAATTTATAGATTCGACACAAGGGGAGCCAAAGAATATTTCAAGGTATTAGCAACTGAGTTGTCAATTCAACCACACATGGAGATTAATTATCTGCAGCAATTAATTAGTAGCAAAGTAATATGATAGTTTTGATAGCAGTGACGGCAGTAACGGTAACAGTAACAGTGATAGCAGTAATTTTGTAGCAAGTGTAACAGTGATGATAGCAGTAGTAACTTAGCAAGAACAATATAGGATAAATTCATAGGCATTGGATCGGTGACTTGTTGGATGATATTCATCATGAGACAGTTATAACCATGGGCGATACGACACCAGCTCCAGTTCATCGATATAATGTAGGCATGTATTCCATAATAGTCATACGTGCTTATGGAAATAACTTGCATGACATCTTTTGTTCTACCCTCCCATGGCAATGGGGTCCATATTGGAAACTAAGGGATATTAAGGCCTCCTTTTAATAGAGAACCGGAACAAAGCATTAACATATAGTGAATACATGAACTCCTCAAACTACGGTAATCACCGGAAGAAGTCCCGGTTATTGTCACTCCGGGGTTACCGGATCATAACACGTACTAGGTGACTATAACTTGCAAGATCGGATCTAGAACATGGATATAATGATGATAACATAAACAATTCAGATCTGAGTTCATGGCACCCGGGCCCAAAGTGACAAGCATTAAGCATGGCAAAGTCATAGCAACATCAATCTTTGAACATAGTGGACACTAGGGATCAAGCCCTAACAAAACTAACTTGATTACATGATGAATCTCATCCAACTCCTCACCGACCAGCGAGCCTACGAAGGAATTACTCACTCCCGGTGGGGAGCATCATGGAATTAGCGATGGAGAAGGGTTGGTGATGACAAAGAACGAAGATCCCCCTCTCCGGAGCCCCAATCGGACTCCAGATCTGGCCTCCCGATGAAGAACAGGAGGTGACGGCGGCTCCATCTCGTGGATCACGATAATTCTTTCTCCCTGATTTTTTCTGAAATAATGTGATTTTATAGCGTCGGAATCAGGGTCTGCGGGGCCACCAGGTGGGGACAACCCACCTGGGCGCGCCAGGAGAGGGGGCGCGCCCTGGTGGGTTGTGCCCACCGAGGAGCCCCTCTCCGGTAGGTCTTGGGTCCAGAAATTCTTATATATTATATAAAAATTCCTCGCAAAGTTTCATTCCATTCCGAGAACTTTTATTTCCGCACAAAAACAACACCATGGTAGTTCTGCTGAAAACAGCGTCAGTCCGGAGCTAGTTTCATTCAAATCATGCAAATTAGAGTCCAAAACAAGAGGAAAAGCGTTAGGAAAAGTAGATACGTTGGAGACGTATCAACTCCCCCAAGCTTAAACCTTTGCTTGTCCTCAAGCAATTCAGTTGATAAACTGAAAGTGAAAAAGAAAAACTTTTACAAACTCTTTTGCTCTTGTTTGCATAAATAAGCTTAAACAACACCTAGGTTTTCAACCACATTATAACTAACCATGCTGACAATAACTCTTAAAGATTATAATGACTCATATCAATGACATAATCAACTAGCGAGCAATAATAAGATATCTCAAAAGGCAACACATTGTCAAAACAACCATGATATAATATGAAAATAGTGGTATCTCGCTAGCCCTTTCTGAGACCGCAAAACATAAATGCAGACCACCTCCAAAGTTCAAGCAGCGACTAAACATTGTAATTCATGGTAGAAAAGATCCAGTCATGATGCACCCAACATTAGCTACACACAATGCATAAGTCATGACAGCTGTGCTCTCAGGTTCTAGCGCTTGTTTTAGAAGGTGATGACACAACATAAAAGTAAATAGATAGTCCCTTCGCAGAGGGAAGCAGTGATTTGCAGAGGTGTGAGAGCTCAGTTTTTAAAACAGAGGTAAATGATATTTTGAGACATGCACCCTTCTCATTTACTTCACGACCATCAGTTATCAATATCTTCCATGCTAAGCACGCTAGTGGCGGTTCCCAAGCGATAAAAGTAAAGGTTTTGACTCCATTGGGAGTTTTTGTTTGATTATTTAGAGATTAACTCTTTTTCAGTTTGCAGTTTGGGACTGGGCATCCCTATTACCGCCCTTTTCTCGTGCGATGGCGAGTGAATAAACACTCGACCTGAGAATAACCCGCTTAGCATGGAAGATACCGACCACCTCCTGTCGTTCCATGAACGATCCAGGCACACAAAAAGGATATTTATTTAGAAGTTTTTAGAGGTGGCACATGCAAATTTACTTAGGACGGCAGGGTAATACCGCATATAGGTAGGTATAGTGGACTCATCTGGAATAACTTTGGGTTCAAGGTTTTTGATGTACAAGCAGAATTCCCACTTAGTACAGGCGAAGGCTAGCAATTAGATTGAGAAGCGGCCAGCTAGAGAGCAACAACGGTCATAACCATGCATTATGCATAAGTAACATTGGACACTAGCATGAGTAGGACATGAACACCATGAACATAAATATCATAGAGGCTATGTTGGTTTTGATTCAACTACAGAACATGTGCCAAGTCAAGCCACTCGAACATTCAGAGGAGGATACCATATCATCATACTACATCACAATCATTTTAACGCAATGTTGATATCCAAGATAAATCATTATCCACTCCTAGCTACTTATGCATGGCATGAGAAACTATAATCTCTAATTGTCATTGCAAACATGTTTAATCATAATGGGCTGAATCATGGATACTAGGTTAAACATATTTACACAAACAGAACAAGTCGAGTTCATACCAGTTTCTCTCTGCCACGACCAGTTCATCGAATATCGTCATTATTGCCTTTCACTTGCACGACCGAACGTTGTGAAAATAATAATAGTGCAAGAGTTCCATGGACTAAGCTGGAATCTGCAAACATTTTATTCAACAGGAGAAGGCAAGGTAAAATGTGCTCTTTATTAGTTCGACAATTATTCATATGAGAGCCACTCAACATTTTCATCGTGGTCTTCTCCTTTGTATAACTCAAAAAAAGAAGAAAAGAAATTCAGAGAAACACACTGAAATATTTTTGGAGTTTTTGGTTTTCTTGAACAAGCAAATAAAAGGGAAAAGCAAAAACGAGAAAAACTATTTACACGGGAAAGCTCCCAACAAGCAAAAGAAGAACAAGGGAATCTTTTTGGGTTTTCTTTTTAATATTACTACTAAGCATGCATAGAAGGTAAACTACTACAACTAATTTTTTTGGTTTTTCTAAAGTTTTTCAAACACACAAGAAGAAAGCAAGAAAAATGAATCTAAGCATGGATGATATAATGAAAAAGTGTGAACACCGACAACTGAAAATAAGTGGACATGAATGTAATATCGGCGAGAACACGTACTCCCCCAAGCTTAGGCTTTTGACCTAACTTGGTAGTCGATCAATAGCCTGGAGGGTAGTAGGGGTGTTGAGGAGCGGGCATCCACTCATCCCACTGTTGAGGCTCCTCCTGTGCTGCCTCTGCAGCAGCCTGAGCGTTCCGATAGGCGATGATGTGTGCAGGCATGATCTTATATCCGGCCCTGGCAACAGAATCAAGCAAAGCAGGAGCAGGCAATGGAATAATATCACGAGTTTCAACGCTAAAGACCAGGTTATAAGGAATAGGAATGTTATGATAATCTCGTGCAAGAAAATGATGGTGTTCCATGGCTGCATGGTCTAGGTAAACCTTGGTCAGAGGGTAATCATGAGGGCGTATCTCAAATTAAAGTGAGCCACCAAACGAGTAGCATAAATCCCACCATGTATTTTACCCTGATATTTATTAAGATGGAGGCGACGAGCCATGATAGCTCCCAGCTATAAGTGTTGTCACCCTCTAATGCATGACGTAAAACATCAAGGTCTGGTGAACTAAGTGCACCCACCTTCTCTCCAGCAAGCAAGCATTTTGCAATGAAAAGTGCAAAGTAATGAACAACAGAAATGCAAGCCAGCGGCAGTGGTAGCTGACACCCCTCTCTCATCTCCCACTGTCAAAGTGCGATAAAAGGCCTCAAACCCAGCCGGCCTAGGCTCGGCTAAGCTCCCATCAGAAGGGATCATGCATATGTCACAAAATACAGTAAGTGGTATTTGATGGTTTTCAACATATAAATCAAAGCTCACTTCAGGAGGATTATTCCTAGGAAGGAAAGTAAAGCTTTGAACAACGATGTTTGCAAGGATTTGGTGCTGTTCACACTCATCTGCGATGAAGTTGGTGAGGCCGGCATTAGCAGCATATTGTGTGAACTACTGAAGGATTCCAGCCTCTTCCAGGAACGGGGTGTGCGGCCATTCACACGGCCGTACTTCCGCCAACCTCCGAGGATGGAGATCACTGTCAAAGGACTCCCCAATAACACCCTTGGAGTTCTTCTTAGAGCCAAACTTCCTAAAGATATTCATGGTTTTCCTATGAACAAAATTCTGAAATTTATTAGCCCACAAAATTTTCTCAACGAAACTTCACAAAATTGATACCAACTACTCATGGGGATGCATAGAGGCCATAGCAAGCATTCAAACTACTTAGAACTCTAAAAATTTATCATGCAAGCACATCTACAGCAGCACCAAGAGTAGCTAATTATTCAAAATATAAACCACTAAAAAAACTAATTGGACAAACAGTGGAGTCACATACCAAGCAACAATCCCGGAAACAGTTTCGGAAACGGAGCTTTGAGCAAAGAGATCGAAATCCGCGGGTTTGAGAGCAAGAACACAGGAGAGAGAGACCAAGGGAGATTTTTTTCTGGAGGTGAGTGATTAAGTGGGCTGAAGGGATAAGTGAGGGGGCCCACGTGGGGACCACAACCCACCAGGGCGCGCCTGGGGGTCCTGGTGCGCCCAGGTGGGTTGTGCCCACCTGGTGCACCTCCCTCTGATATTATTTGCACCAGAAATTCAGAAATATTCAGAAAAAAATCATACTAAATTTTCAGGGCATTCTGAAAACTTTTATTTTTGGGTCATTTTTTATTGTAGGGGAAATTCAGGAAACAGACAAAGCATGGCATTTTATTTTATTTAACTAATAAAACAGAAAACTAAAAGTAGGGACAGAAGGCAGTGCTTACTAAATTCATCAACTTCATACCGTTCAAAAATGATCCATTAATAAGGTTGATCAAGTCTTATTAACAACCACTTTCGATTAGCATGAAACCGAAGAACTTTCGTAAATCACTAAGTTACCTCAATGGGGATATGCATTTCCCCAACAATAAGCATTTAATATTTCTTTTTAATAGTAGGTAGAGGTATTTGAAAACTTCCAATAGTGATTGTCGGAGATTTTTCAATAACATTAATACCATTCACTTGGAATTGTTTCTTCGGAAAGTGCACCGTATGCTCATTACCATTGATATGAAAAGTGACCTTGCTTTTATTGCAATCAATAACAGCCCCTGCAGTATTCAAGAAGGGTCTACCAAGGATAATCGACATGTTGTCGTCCTCGGGCATCTCAAGTATAACAAAGTTAGTCAAAATAGTAACATTAGCAACAACAACGGGCACATCCTCACAGATACCGATAGGTATGGCAGTTGATTTATCAGCCATTTGCAAAGATATTTCAGTAGGTGTGAGTTTATTCAAGTCAAGTCTTTTATATAAAGAGAAAGGCATAACACTAACACCAGCTCCTAAATCACACAAAGCATTTTTCACATAATTCTTTTTGATAGAGCAAGGTATAGTCGGTATTCCCAGATCTCCAAGTTTTTTAGGTACTCCATCTTTAAAAGTATAATTAGCAAGCATAGTGGAGATTTCAGCTTCCGGTATTTTTCTCTTATTTGTGATGATGTCTTTCATATACTTTGCATAAGGAGGCATTTTCAAGATATCAGTCAAGCGAGTACGCAAAAAGACTGGCCTCAGCATTTCAGCAAAGCGTTCAAATTCTTCATCATCTTTCTTTTTAGTAGACTTGAGTGGAAAAATCATAGGTTTTTGAACCCACGGTTCTCTTTCCTTACCATGTTTTCTAGCAATGAAGTCTCTTTTATCATATCTTTTATTCTTAGGTTGTGGGTTATCAAGACCAACAGGTGGTTCTATCTCAACATCATTATCTGGTTCTTTATTATTTGTTTGAGTGTCTTCATGAACCTCATCATTATCTTTTTCATTATCACTAGCTGAGTGTTCATTACCAGATTGAGTTTCAGCATCTGAGATAGAAGTTCCATTATCATTATCAGGAGGTTTTTCTATTTCAGGCTCACTAGAAGTATGCAAAGTCCTTTCATTTTTCTTTTTCTTTTTCTTTCTAGAAGGACTAGGTGCATCAATGTGAACTCTTAGTGAATCCTGTTCATTTATTTTTGGGTGGCCCTCAGGATAAAGTGGTTCCTGAGTCATTTTACCTCCTCTAGTTGCAACTCTAGTAGCAAAGTCATTTATATTATGATTCATTTCATCAAGCAATTCTCTCTGAGATCTAGCAACTTGTTCTAATTGAGTTTGAACCATAGAAGCATGTTTTCCAACACCTCTAACATCATTTGAGATTCTAAATAACAAGTCACTTAAGTGAGCAATCATATTAGAATTATATTTCAACTATTTCATAACATTTGCATTGAAGTGATCTTGTTTTCTAATATAGTTTTCAAACTCATAAAGGCATTGGCTAGGATGCATATTGCGAGGATTGTCATTATCATTGAACTTCATTAGAGAATTTACCTCTACCACATTAGGCAGTGGTGGTGTATTAAGCCCATGTATTTCTTCAATAGGAGGTAAATTTTTAACATCCTCAGCTTTAATACCTTTTTTCCTTCATAGATTTCTTTGCCTCTTGCATATCTTCAGGACTGAGATATAATATACCCCTCTTCTTCGGAGTGGGTTTAGGCGGTGGTTCAGGAAGAGTCCAATCATCATAATTTTTCAATATGTTATTCAATAATTCTTCAGCTTGTCCAACAGTTCGTTCCCTGAAAACACAACCAGCACAACTATCTAGGAAGTCCCTAGAAGCATCGGTTAGTCCATTATAGAAGATATCAAGTATTTCATTTTTCTTAAGAGGATGATCAGGCAAAGCATTAAGTAATTGGCAAAGCCTCCCCCAAGCTTGTGGGAGACTCTCTTCTTTAGTTTGCACAAAGTTAAATATTTCCTGTAAGGCAGCTTGTTTCTTATGAGCAGGAAATATTTTTCAGAGAAGTAATAAATCATATCCTGGGGACTACGCACACAACCAGGAGCAAGAGTATTGTACCAAGCTTTAGCATCACCCTTTAATGAGAAAGGAAATAATTTGAGAATAAAGTAGTAGCGAGTTTTCTCATCATGAGTAAAAAGGGTGGCTATATCATTCAATTTAGTAAGATGTGCCACAACAGTTTCAGTTTCATAACCATGGAAAGGATCAGATTCGACCAAAGTAATTAACTCTGGGTCGACAGAGAATTCATAATCCTTATCATCAATAAAGATAGGTGAAGTAGCAAACTTAAGATCACATTTCATTCTAGCATTCAGAGTTTTTTCTTTATACTTGTGTAATAATTTCTCTTGATCATCTCTATCCTTACAAGCAAGAATATCTCTAGTTGTTTCTTCACTCATAACATAACCTTCCGGCACCTTAGGCAATTCATATCTAGGAGGGCTAGTTCTAGCAGGTGTTTCAGGAGTTTCAGTTTCAAGTTCATCATCAGATTCAACAACATCATGTTGTATTACTCTAGCAATTTGTTCATCAAGAAATTCACCAAGTGGCACATCATCATTAGCAAGCAAGGTACTAGCACCATCATAAGCATCATCCATAGCAGAAGTAGCATCATCAATAACTTGCGACATATTAGAATTGATAGCATGTGGTGGTGTTGCAATTTTACTCATAACAGAAGGTGAATCTAAAGCGGGACTGGATGGCAGTTTCTTACCTCCCCTCGTACTTGAGGGAAATATCTTAGTCTTAGGATCCTTCAAATTCTTCGTAGTGATAATATGATAATAATCCCAAGTGAGTCAACAAATATAGCTATGCTCCCCGGCAACGGCGCCAGAAAAAGGTCTTGATAACCCACAAGTATAGGGGATCGCAACAGTTTTCAAGGGTAGAGTATTCAACCCAAATTTATAGATTCGACACAAGGGGAGCCAAAGAATATTTGAAGGTATTAGCAGTTGAGTTGTCAATTCAACCACACCTGGAGATTAATTATCTGCAGCAAGTAATCAGTAGCAAAGTAATGTGATAGTTTTCATAGTAGTGACTGAAGTAACGGTAACAGTAACAGTGATAGCAGTAATTTTTTAGCAAGTGTAACAGTGATGATAGCAGTAGTAACTTAGCAAGAACAATATAGGATAAATTCGTAGGCATTGGATCGGTGACTTATTGGATGATATTCATCATGAGACAGTTATAACCTAGGGTGATACGGCACTAGCTCTAGTTCATCGATATAATGTAGGCATGTATTCCGTATATAGTCATACGTGCTTATGTAAAGAACTTGCATGGCATCTTTTGTCCTACCCTCCCGTGGCAGCGGGGTCCATATTGGAAACTAAGGGATATTAAGGCCTCCTTTTAATAGAGAACCGGAACAAAGCATTAACACATAGTGAATACATGAACTCCTCAAACTACGGTCATCACCGGAGAAGTCCCGGTTATTGTCACTCCGGGGTTGCCGGATCATAACACGTAGTAGGTGACTATAACTTGCAAGATCGGATCTAGAACATGGATATAATGATGATAACATAAACGGTTCAGACCTGAGTTCATGGCACCTGGGCCCAAAGTGACAAGCATTAAGCATGGCAAAGTCATAGCAACATCAATCTTAGAACATAGTGGATACTAGGGATCGAGCCCTAACAAAACTAACTCGATTACATGATGAATCTCATCCAACTCCTCACCGACCAGCGAGCCTACGAAGGAATTACTCACTCCCAATGGGGAGCATCATGGAATTGGCGATGGAGAAGGGTTGGTGATGACGAAGAACGAAGATCCCCCTCTCCGGAGCCCCAAACAGACTCCAGATCTGGCCTCCTGATGAAGAACAGGAGGTGACGGCGGCTCCGTCTCGTGGATCACGATAGTTCTTTCTCCTTGATTTTTTTCTGGAATAATGTGATTTTATAGCGTCGGAATCAGGGTCTGCGGGGCCACCAGGTGGAGACAACCCACTTGGGTGCGCCAGGTGAGGGGGGCGCGCCCTGGTGGGTTGTGTCCACCCAGGGGCCCCTCTCTGGTAGGTCTTGGCTCCAGAAATTCTTATATATTATATAAAAATTCCTCGCAAAGTTTTGTTCCAGTCCGAAAACTTTTATTTCTGCACAAAAACAACACCATGGTAGTTCTGCTGAAAACAGCGTCAGTCCGTGGTTAGTTTCATTCAAATCATGCAAATTAGAGTCCAAAACAAGAGGAAAAGCGTTAGGAAAAGTAGATACGTTGGAGACATATCAACGTGGATTAGAGTGTGTGTCACATATTTATTTATTTGAATTAGAGTGTGTGTCACATAGCGATCTCCAATTCTAACATGGATTTCGCATTTCACGGTATCCACGCTACTTTTTTAATACAAATTCATATGCATATGATGAACACCATGGTAGTGAGAAAACTTTGGATGGATTCAAACATATGACCTACAAAATAGCACAACAATCGAGTCAATGTCAACTTTTCCAAACCTAGTATGGCACGGATTCGAAATAATTACCCATATGCATGGTCCTCAGTTCAAATCTTACAATGTACACCAAATTGAAACATCGATATTAAGTCTCGTACTATCTACATTCAGATGTTGTTTTTAGCCCCCCCGGCACACACACTACATACTTCCTGTATCGGTCAATCTTCCTCTCCTAACCACCTTAGGAAGCTATCGGTTTCCAACACACGTTCATTCTTTCTCTCCATGTTTCGATGTCTAACTCTCTCAACTACACAACCCCCTTTTTCCACTCTGTTACCAAATGTATTTACTCACACACCCGCCATTGCACCCCATGCCGAGCTCTCTCTCTCTCTCCCCCCCTCTCTCTCCCTCCCACCCTCTCTCGCTAGATACTTGCATTGCCTATCTAGCCTCCCAACCTCTCGCGCGCACGCACGCACGTTGTCTATCTAGGTCACTCCCTCGAGACCATCTCACTCTTTCTTTCGCACGGCGGGCCACACTCGCTCAATCTCGCTCTCTTTATCTGAGTCTCGATTAACCTCGTTTTATTTCACACACAAATGATATATCTCCCTGTTCGGGCCTCGATCGACACACTCTAGACTCTCTCACGCAGATTGTCTATCTAGGTCAGTCCATCCAAGCCGCCCCCACTCTTTCGACCTCATGGCGGACCACACTCGCTCAATCTCTCTCTCTTTGTATGTCTCGATTGACCTCGCTCTTTCTCGGACACAAACGATATATCTCCATGTTTGAGCCCAATTCGACATATTCATATTGTATACTCTCTCACGCACATTGTCTATCTAGGTCACTCTCTCCACCCCGTCTCACTCTTTCGATCGCACGACGACCCACACTCGGTCAATCTCTCTCCCTTTATATATGTAATCAATTGACCTTGCTTCCTCCCACGCACAAAATATACCTACATGTCTGTGACTGGATCATCTCTCAAGCTCTATCTTACAGCCCTCACCCTTCCCAAAAGCTCAATAGGACAATATCTCTCCAGAGCATATATATCTTTTCAATGAATGTCGGACCACACTCACTTTGTCTCTATATCTATATGTGTCTTGATTGACCTCGCTTTCTCACGCCATATCTTCCACACATTGAAGCTACCTCTCCATCCCTCGCAAAGCCGGAGCTATTTACATTGGGAGGGGGACTCTAACCTTGGATTAATTTGTGTAGGCATTTATTCCGGTGGGTTTAGATTATATTTTCATAGCATTCAGCCCACAACTACTCCTAACACCGTTGCAACCCCCGCACCTCCCCCAATTGATTTCCCTCTGGCTCGGTCATCGCTCTCTCGCACGTCCTTTCTCGCCTTCAACGTTGCACCATGGTATTATTGCAAAAACTCTGTTGTTCTCTTTAATTATTACAAATAAGCTACAAAACTACACACCGATAGTCCACCTGTAATGGAACAAATTTCGACCCACAATTAAAGTGCTACAAACTACACACTGAGGGGCCCACCTATCATGAAGCAAATTTGGACCCATATATAAATTAAAAATTAAAAAGGACGAGGATCGAACATGCGACCAGGGCCTTCAAGCCGCACGTCAATAGGCAACATACGTAGAACAACAATGTTTGTTGTACCCCCCTTTGTTCATATAATGATTTTATATTACCATAGCCTATTTAATGGATAACATGTAATATTATTTTTAGTACATTAGTGGGACCGGCTCGTTAGCACGTACTATTCGCCTTCACTTAATGGTGGGTTCCATGTATGCTCTCTCTCTCCTCCCTTTCTACGTTTAGACGCACGGGCAAACACGAAGAACTCGTGGGCGATGTTGCCGTTGACCATATCTGGATGCGTTCACAAGTTACGACACCATTTTCACGTACTAGTAGTACTAGTCAATGTGTACGTGCAATGCACCTTAATTTGAAAGTATATTAAGTGCATGCGGATATTAAGTAGGATATTATTTGCGTGTTATTATGTGATTAGCACTATTTTTGGCATGAAATTAACTGCACGCTAAACATGCTGAGCGCTCGACATTGAAGCAGTCTAGGTCGTTGGATGAAAAGGAATACATGTGACTTGATGACGTTTTATATTTAATTTGATACGGCTCTAGCAGAACGTTCAATCGATCAAACCATAGATTTCATTCAGTCGGACTCCAATTTTACATTCATACGATGATCGATCTAAAATAAACGGAAATGATAAATGTTTGGATTTTAAGCATGGCAGTCCGAATATTTTTCATGGCAAATTTAGATTACGCGGCGGCGACGGCGGCGTCTTGCGGTGGGAAGCGGCTCCTCTGCCGTGCTCTGTGTGTCGTCGGGCCACTAACCGACGGCGACGGCGACGGAGGCGTCTTGCGCCGTTGTTAGCGTACTCCTAGACGTTGGCCCTAGCTTCAAGGAAGACCACAATGTTGGTGCAAGGAAGCGGTCAACGACGGCCATCTATGTCGCCGAGGGGGGCACTGGCAACGGCGTGCGGAGACATTCGTGTGCACGGGCACCGGCACGGGCGCGCACGTCAGTGCACGCGTAGGCGCATGTGCTGGCAGGTGCACAGGCACCAGCACGGGCGCGCGCGTCAGTGCATGCGCAGGCACATGCGCTGGCAGGTGCACGGGCACGTGAAAGTCGGTGGGGACCTCATGGAACCCCATGGCATCAACCTCGGCGACAATGTGCAGCTCCCAACCCATCAATGCCACGGGGATGGGCGCTAGCGCAGTCGGGGCGACGAGAGCCAGAACGGGAGCGGGGCAGGCGCGGTGTCTTCCCGCAAGGCCGGCTCAAGCTCGTCCCAAAGCGCCTTATGTTCTTGAGACTCCGGCTGGGTGTCTTCCTCAGGAAACTGGAAGACTAAGGGCAGACCATCGTGATGCGGCATGCGTATGGTTAGGTCAGGCTGGTTGGAGGTAGACGACGGGAGAATCAGAGAGGAAGAGAGAAGATTGTAGCGATACTAGGTAGTGCGGGGTTGATTTTAAACTGCGGCGCTGGCGACATTAAAAGTGGGAGCAGTTGGGACGAAGGTGGGCAGCGAAGCCTGGTCAAAGGGCTCGCCTCCCGGTGAGCCTGCGCAGCGGCCTGCTCGCACCCCTCCCGGTCAGCCGGCGCAGTGGTCTGCTCGCACGCCTCCCGTCGGCTCACACGCTTGCTCGGATGGCACCTACCGATGTGAAGCGTGAAGGAAATATGCCCTAGAGGCAATAATAAAGTTATTATTTATTTCCTTATATCATGATAAATGTTTATTATTCATGATAGAATTGTATTAACCGGAAACGTAATACATGTGTGAATACATAGACAAACAGAGTGTCACTAGTATGCCTCTACTTGACTAGCTCGTTGATCAAAGATGGTTATGTTTCCTAGCCATTGACATGGGTTGTCATTTGATTAACGGGATCACATCATTAGGAGAATGATGTGATTGACTTGACCCATTCCGTTAGCTTAGCACTCGATCGTTTAGTATGTTGCTGTTGCTTTCTTCATGACTTATACATGTTCCTATGACTATGAGATTATGCAACTCCCGTTTACCGGAGGAACACTTTGTGTGCTACCAAACGTCACAACGTAACTGGGTGATTATAAAGGTGCTCTACAGGTGTCTCCGAAGGTACTTGTTGGATTGGCGTATTTCGAGATTAGGATTTGTCACTCCGATTGTCGGAGAGGTATCTCTGGGCCCACTCGGTAATGCACATCACTTAAGCCTTGCAAGCATTGCAACTAATGAGTTAGTTGCGGGATGATGTATTACGGAATGAGTAAAGAGACTTGCCGGTAACGATATTGAACTAGGTATTGAGATACCGACGATCGAATCTCGGGCAAGTAACATACCGATGACAAAGGGAACAACGTATGTTGTTATGCGGTCTGACCGATAAAGATCTTCGTAGAATATGTGGGAGCCAATATGAGCATCCAGGTTCCGCTATTGGTTATTGAACGGAGACGTGTCTCGGTCATGTCTACATAGTTCTCGAACCCGTAGGGTCCGCACGCTTAACGTTTCGATGACAGTTATATTATGAGTTTATATGTTTTGATGTACCGAAGGTTGTTCGAAGTCCCGGATGTGATCACGGACATGACGAGGAGTCTCGAAATGGTCAAGACATGAAGATTGATATATTGGAAGCCTATATTTGGATATCGGAAGTGTTCCGGGTGAAATCGGGATTTTACCGGATTACCGGAGGGGTTACCGGAACCCCCCGGGGGTTAATGGGCCATAGTGGGCCTTAGTGGAGAAGAGGAGAGGCGGCCAGGGCAGGGCTGCGCGCCCCTCCCCCTAGTCCGAATAGGACAAGGAGAGGGGGGCGGCGCCCCCCCTTCCTTCTTCTCCTCCACCTCTTTCCCCCTTCTCCTATTCCAACAAGGAAGGGAGGGAGTCCTACTCCCGGTGGGAGTAGGACTCCTCCTGGCACGCCTCCTCCCTGGCCGGCCGCACCCCCCTTTCTCCTTTATATACGAGGGCAGGGGGCACCCCAAAGACACAACAATTGATCGTCTGATCTTTTAGCCGTGTGCGGTGCCCCCCTCCACCATAGTCCACCTCGATAATACTGTAGCGGTGCTTAGGCGAAGCCTTGCATCGGTAGAACATCATCATCTTCACCACGCCGTCGTGCTGACGAAACTCTCCCTCAACACTCGGCTGAATCGGAGTTCGAGGGACGTCATCGGGCTGAACGTGTGCTGAACTCGGAGGTGCCGTGCGTTCGGTACTTGATCGGTCGGATTGTGAAGACGTACGACTACATCAACCGCGTTGTGCTAACGCTTCCGCTTTTGGTCTACGAGGGTACGTGGACAACACTCTCCCCTCTCGTTGCTATGCATCACCATGATCTTGCGCGTGCGTAGGAAATTTTTGAAATTACTACGTTCCCCAACAGTGGTATCAGAGCCTGGTTTTATGCGTAGATGTCATATGCACGAGTAGAGCACAAGTGAGTTGTGGGCGATACAAGTCATACTGCTTACCAGCATGTCATACTTTGGTTTGGCAGTATTGTTGGATGAAGTAGCCCGGACCGACATTACGCGTACGCTTACGCGAGACTGGTTCTACCGACGTGCTTTGCACATAGGTGGCTGGCGGGTGTCAGTTTCTCCAACTTTAGTTGAACTGAGTGTGGCGACGCCCGGTCCTTGCGAAGGTTAAAACTGCACCAACTTGACAAACTACCGTTGTGGTTTTGATGCGTAGGTAAGAACGGTTCTTGCTAAGCCCAGTAGCAGCCACGTAAAACACGCAACAACAAACTAGAGGACGTCTAACTTGTTTTTGCAGGCATGTTGTGATGTGATATGGTCAAGACATGATGCTAAATTTTATTGTATGAGATGATCATGTTTGTAACCGAGTTATCAGCAACTGGCAGGAGCGATATGGTTGTCGCTTTATTGTATGCAATGCAATCGCCCTGTAATGCTTTACTTTATCACTAAGCGGTAGCGATAGTCGTAGAAAGCATAAGATTGGTGAGACGACAACGATGCTACGATGGAGATCAAGGTGTCGCGCCGGTGATGATGGTGATCATGATGGTGCTTCGGAGATGGAGATCACAAGCACAAGATGATGATGGCCATATCATATCACTTATATTGATTGCATGTGATGTTTATCTTTTATGCATCTTATCTTGCTTTGATTGACGGTAGCATTATAAGATGATCTCTCACTAAATTTCAAGATAAAAGTGTTCTCCCTGAGTATGCACCGTTGCCAAAGTTCGTCGTGCCCAGACACCACGTGATGATCGGGTGTGATAAGCTCTACGTCCATCTACAACGGGTGCAAGCCAGTTTTGCACACACGGAATACTCAGGTTAAACTTGACGAGCCTAGCATATGCAGATATGGCCTCGGAACACTGAGACCGAAAGGTCGAGCGTGAATCATATAGTAGATATGATCAACATAGTGATGTTCACCATTGAAAGCTACTCCATTTCACGTGATGATCGGTTATGGTTTAGTTGATTTGGATCACGTGATCACTTAGAGGATTAGAGGGATGTCTATCTAAGTGGGAGTTCTTAAGTAATATGATTAATTGAACTTAAATTTATCATGAACTTAGTACCTGATAGTATCTTGCTTGTCTATGTTGATTGTAGATAGATGGCCCGTGCTGTTGTTCCGTTGAATTTTAATGCGTTCCTTGAGAAAGCAAAGTTGAAAGATGATGGTAGCAATTACACGGACTGGGTCCGTAACTTGAGGATTATCCTCATTGCTGCACAGAAGAATTACGTCCTGGAAGCACCGCTGGGTGCCAGGCCTGCTGCAGATGCAACTGACGACGTTAAGAACGTCTGGCAAAGCAAAGCTGATGACTACTCGATAGTTCAGTGTGCCATGCTTTACGGCTTAGAACCGGGACTTCAACGACGTTTTGAACGTCATGGAGCATATGAGATGTTCCAGGAGTTGAAGTTAATATTTCAAGCAAATGCCCGGATTGAGAGATATGAAGTCTCCAATAAGTTCTACAGCTGCAAGATGGAGGAGAATAGTTCTGTCAGTGAGCATATACTCAGAATGTCTGGGTATAACAATCACTTGATTCAACTGGGAGTTAATCTTCGGATGATAGCGTCATTGACAGAATTCTTCAATCACTGCCACCAAGCTACAAGAGCTTCGTGATGAACTATAACATGCAAGGGATGGATAAGACGATTCCCGAGCTCTTCGCAATGCTAAAGGCTGCGGAGGTAGAAATCAAGAAGGAGCATCAAGTGTTGATGGTCAATAAGACCACCAGTTTCAAGAAAAAGGGCAAAGGGAAGAAGAAGGGGAACTTCAAGAAGAACAGCAAACAAGTTGCTGCTCAAGAGAAGAAACCCAAGTCTGGACCTAAGCCTGAGACTGAGTGCTTCTACTGCAAGCAGACTGGTCACTGGAAGCGGAACTGCCCCAAGTATTTGGCGGATAAGAAGGATGGCAAGGTGAACAAAGGTATATGTGATATACATGTTATTGATGTGTACCTTACTAATGCTCGCAGTAGCACCTGGGTATTTGATACTGGTTCTGTTGCTAATATTTGCAACTCGAAACAGGGACTACGGATTAAGCGAACACTGGCTAAGGACGAGGTGACGATGCGCGTGGGAAACGGTTCCAAAGTCGATGTGATCGCCGTCGGCACGCTACCTCTACATCTACCTTCGGGATTAGTATTAGACCTAAATAATTGTTATTTGGTGCCAGCGTTGAGCATGAACATTATATCTGGATCTTGTTTGATGCGAGACGGTTATTCATTTAAATCAGAGAATAATGGTTGTTCTATTTATATGAGTAATATCTTTTATGGTCATGCACCCTTGAAGAGTGGTCTATTTTTGATGAATCTCGATAGTAGTGATACACATATTCATAATGTTGAAGCCAAAAGATGCAGAGTTGATAATGATAGTGCAACTTATTTGTGGCACTGCCGTTTAGGTCATATCGGTGTAAAGCGCATGAAGAAACTCCATACTGATGGACTTTTAGAACCACTTGATTATGAATCACTTGGTACTTGCGAACCATGCCTCATGGGCAAGATGACTAAAACGCCGTTCTCCGGAACTATGGAGAGAGCAACAGATTTGTTGGAAATCATACATACAGATGTATGTGGTCCGATGAATGTTGAGGCTCGTGGCGGATATCGTTATTTTCTCACCTTCACAGATGATTTGAGCAGATATGGGTATATCTACTTAATGAAACATAAGTCTGAAACATTTGAAAAGTTCAAAGAATTTCAGAGTGAAGTTGAAAATCATCGTAACAAGAAAATAAAGTTTCTACGATCTGATCGTGGAGGAGAATATTTGAGTTACGAGTTTGGTCTACATTTGAAACAATGCGGAATAGTTTCGCAACTCACGCCACCCGGAACACCACAGCGTAATGGTGTGTCCGAACGTCGTAATCGTACTTTACTAGATATGGTGCGATCTATGATGTCTCTTACTGATTTACCGCTATCGTTTTGGGGTTATGCTTTAGAGACGGCTGCATTCACATTAAATAGGGCACCATCGAAATCCGTTGAGACGACGCCTTATGAACTGTGGTTTGGCAAGAAACCAAAGTTGTCGTTTCTTAAAGTTTGGGGCTGCGATGCTTATGTGAAAAAGCTTCAACCTGATAAGCTCGAACCCAAATCGGAGAAATGTGTCTTCATAGGATACCCAAAGGAGACTGTTGGGTACACCTTCTATCACAGATCCGAAGGCAAGACATTCGTTGCTAAGAATGGATCCTTTCTAGAGAAGGAGTTTCTCTCGAAAGAAGTGAGTGGGAGGAAAGTAGAACTTGATGAGGTAACTGTACCTGCTCCCTTATTGGAAAGTAGTTCATCACAGAAACCGGTTCCTGTGACGCCTACACCAATTAGTGAGGAAGTTAATGATGATGATCATGGAACTTCAGATCAAGTTGTTACTGAACCTCGTAGGTCAACCAGAGTAAGATCCGCACCAGAGTGGTACGGTAATCCTGTTCTGGAGGTTATGTTACTAGACCATGACGAACCTACGAACTATGAAGAAGCGATGGTGAGCCCAGATTCCGCAAAATGGCTTGAGGCCATGAAATCTGAGATGGGATCCATGTATGAGAACAAAGTGTGGACTTTGGTTGACTTGCCCGATGATCGGCAAGCCATTGAGAATAAATGGATCTTCAAGAAGAAGACTGACGCTGACGGTAATGTTACTGTCTATAAAGCTCGACTTGTTGCGAAAGGTTTTCGACAAGTTCAAGGGATTGACTACGATGAGACCTTCTCACCCGTAGCGATGCTTAAGTCTGTCCGAATCATGTTAGCAATTGCCGCATTTTATGATTATGAAATTTGGCAAATGGATGTCAAAACTGCATTCCTGAATGGATTTCTGGAAGAAGAGTTGTATATGATGCAACCAGAAGGTTTTGTCGATCCAAAGGGAGCTAACAAAGTGTGCAAGCTCCAGCGATCCATTTATGGACTGGTGCAAGCCTCTCGGAGTTGGAATAAACGCTTTGATAGTGTGATCAAAGCATTTGGTTTTGTACAGACTTTTGGAGAAGCCTGTATTTACAAGAAAGTGAGTGGGAGCTCTGTAGCATTTCTGATATTATATGTGGATGACATATTGCTGATTGGAAATGATATAGAATTTCTGGATAGCATAAAGGGATACTTGAATAAGAGTTTTTCAATGAAAGACCTCGGTGAAGCTGCTTATATATTGGGCATCAAGATCTATAGAGATAGATCAAGACGCTTAATTGGACTTTCACAAAGCACATACCTTGACAAAGTTTTGAAGAAGTTCAAAATGGATCAAGCAAAGAAAGGGTTCTTGCCTGTGTTACAAGGTGTGAAGTTGAGTAAGACTCAATGCCCGACCACTGCAGAAGATAGAGAGAAGATGAAAGATGTTCCCTATGCTTCAGCCATAGGCTCTATCATGTATGCAATGCTGTGTACCAGACCTGATGTGTGCCTTGCTATAAGTCTAGCAGGGAGGTACCAAAGTAATCCAGGAGTGGATCACTGGACAGCGGTCAAGAACATCCTGAAATACCTGAAAAGGACTAAGGATATGTTTCTCGTTTATGGAGGTGACAAAGAGCTCATCGTAAATGGTTACGTTGATGCAAGCTTTGACACTGATCCGGACGATTCTAAATCGCAAACCGGATACGTGTTTACATTGAACGGTGGAGCTGTCAGTTGGTGTAGTTCTAAACAAAGCGTCGTGGCGGGATCTACGTGTGAAGCGGAGTACATAGCTGCTTCGGAAGCAGCAAATGAAGGAGTCTGGATGAAGGAGTTCATATCCGACCTAGGTGTCATACCTAGTGCATCGGGTCCAATGAAAATCTTTTGTGACAATACTGGTGCAATTGCCTTGGCGAAGGAATCCAGATTTCACAAGAGAACCAATCACATCAAGAGACACTTCAATTCCATCTGGGATTTAGTCCAGGTGGGAGACATAGAAATTTGCAAGATACATACGGATCTGAATGTTGCAGACCCGTTGACTAAGCCTCTTCCACGATCAAAACATGATCAGCACCAAGGCTCCATGGGTGTTAGAATCATTACTGTGTAATCTAGATTATTGACTCTAGTGCAAGTGGGAGACTGAAGGAAATATGCCCTAGAGGCAATAATAAAGTTATTATTTATTTCCTTATATCATGATAAATGTTTATTATTCATGCTAGAATTGTATTAACCGGAAACATAATACATGTGTGAATACATAGACAAACAGAGTGTCACTAGTATGCCTCTACTTGACTAGCTCGTTGATCAAAGATGGTTATGTTTCCTAGCCATTGACATGGGTTGTCATTTGATTAACGGGATCACATCATTAGGAGAATGATGTGATTGACTTGACCCATTCCGTTAGCTTAGCACTCGATCGTTTAGTATGTTGCTATTGCTTTCTTCATGACTTATACATGTTCCTATGACTATGAGATTATGCAACTCCCGTTTACCGGAGGAACACTTTGTGTGCTACCAAACGTCACAACGTAACTGGGTGATTATAAAGGTGCTCTACAGGTGTCTCCGAAGGTACTTGTTGGGTTGGCGTATTTCGAGATTAGGATTTGTCACTCCGATTGTCGGAGAGGTATCTCTGGGCCCACTCGGTAATGCACATCACTTAAGCCTTGCAAGCATTTCAACTAATGAGTTAGTTGCGGGATGATGTATTATGGAACGAGTAAAGAGACTTGCCGGTAACGAGATTGAACTAGGTATTGAGATACCGACGATCGAATCTCGGGCAAGTAACATACCGATGACAAAGGGAACAACGTATGTTGTTATGCGGTCTGACCGATAAAGATCTTCGTAGAATATGTGGGAGCCAATATGAGCATCCAGGTTCCGCTATTGGTTATTGACCGGAGACGTGTCTCGGTCATGTCTACGTAGTTCTCGAACCCGTAGGGTCCGCACGCTTAACGTTTCGATGACAGTTATATTATGAGTTTATATGTTTTGATGTACCTAAGGTTGTTTGGAGTCCCGGATGTGATCACGGACATGACGAGGAGTCTCGAAATGGTCGATACATGAAGAGTGATATATTGGAAGCCTATATTTGGATATCGGAAGTGTTCCAGGTGAAATCGGGATTTTACCGGATTACCGGAGGGGTTACCGGAACCCCCCGGGGGTTAATGGGCCATAGTGGGCCTTAGTGGAGAAGAGGAGAGGCGGCGAGGGCAGGGCCGCGGCCCCTCCCCCCTAGTCCGAATAGGACAAGGAGAGGGGGCGGCGCCCCCCTTCCTTCTTCTCCTCCACCTCTTTCCCCCTTCTCCTACTCCAACAAGGAAGGGAGGGAGTCCTACTCCCGGGGAGTCCTACTCCCGGTGGGAGTAGGACTCCTCCTGGCGCGCCTCCTCCCTGGCCGGCCGCACCTTCCCCCTTTCTCCTTTATATACGGGGGCAGGGGGCACCCCAAAGACACAACAATTGATCGTTTGATCTTTTAGCCGTGTGCGGTGCCCCCCTCCACCATAGTCCACCTCGATAATACTGTAGCGGTGCTTAGGCGAAGCCCTGCGTCGGTAGAACATCATCATCGTCACCACGCCATCGTGCTGATGATACTCTCCCTCAACACTCGGCTGGATCGGAGTTCGAGGGACGTCATCGGGCTGAACGTGTGCTGAACTCGGAGGTGCCGTGCGTTCGGTACTTGATCGGTCGGATCATGAAGACGTACGACTACATCAACCGCGTTGTGCTAACGCTTCCGCTTTCGGTCCACGAGGGTACGTGGACAACACTCTCCCCTCCCGTTGCTATGCATCACCATGATCTTGCGTGTGCGTAGGATTTTTTTTGAAATTACTACATTCCCCAACAAAGTGGGACTCATGGAGGCACGTAAACCCCCACGGTTCAAATAGTGAAAGAGTTCGCCTTAATGTGACAAGTCTTTGTTCCAAAATACCTTGACTCTTCATTTGCGCAACTTCTCATAAGCAGTTTGTCTCAAATTGATTGAAGAACAAAAATTACGTATGAATATTTGTGCCATATCACGAGACCATGCTCAGTTTCATGAATTTCCGGTCACTTTTGGATTTTCCGAAATTTAAAATCCAGGATTCAAAACAATATCATAACCTACATCATGCAATAATTTTTCAAGCAATACATCTTTCCTGTTGTATTTCTTAAGAAAGGATTTGGTCAAACATTTTTCTTAGTTAGACTTCAGACAAGTTATATATGCAGAGTAAAAGGATAATCCCTCCGTACCAGTGCATTGCCTAATATATTAACTCAAGTACTAGGCACGAACAAACGGGCTCAATTCTGTGCTCATCCTGGTGTAGTACTCTTATTAGTACTAGGCAATGGAGTTGACGGGTGACCTTGGGTAGCAGCGACCGAGGGAATTGAACCGTGCTCGGCATGGTAGGTAACGTTGTCTAGTTACTAAAGCATCCCTCCATTGTTTATCAGTAGTCATTATGGACCGGGGACATGTGGGGAATTTCCTAGGGCTGGAATTCTGGCCGCCAGATATTTCAAGAATGCGGAGGCTCGACTGGTTGGGGTTGGCTAATGTGCGTACCACGCATGCCACCAGAAAGACACGAGCCGTTTTTTAGGATCAACATGAGCCAGGGTCTGGCTGGTACGCCGTTGGGTCCTACCATTCGAGAATACAAAATGAATCTTTTAAATTGCCGAACGAATCTATGTGTATTACAATGCCCGTATTTTCCTTGCAAATAGTAATCTCAACGTGGTAATTAATTTATGACGAGTTCTTGAATTAGAGTGAGTTTGTGATATAGTGATCTCAACGTGGATTTCACATTTCATGGTATCCCTAGTAAGTTTTTCATTGAAAATTCAAATTTAAAAGATGAACGGTATGGTGGTGAGAAAACTTTGTATGTATCAAGCATATGACCACACACACACACACGAACACAACAACAATCCAATAAGTATAGTGCATCTATTTTTCCAAACCATGCATGTATGACACGAATTCAAAAATACTCCTTCTGTTCCTAAATATTTATCTTTTAGAGATTTCAACAAGTGACTACATACGGAGCAAAATGAGTGAATCTACACTCTAAAATATGTCTATATACATCCGTATGTGGCAGTCCATTTGAAATCTCTAAAAAGACTAATATTTAGGAACGAAGGGAGTAAAATGTAAGACATGCATGGTCCTCAATTCAATATTTAAAATGAACAGGAAACTGAAACATGAATATTAAGTCTAGTACTACATACTCCCTCCGGTCCTTTTTACTCCGCGTATAAGAACTGTCTGAAGTCAAGGTTCATAAAGTTTGACCATATTTATATGAAAAAATATTAATATCTACAAACTAAATTTATACAATTTGAAAACTAAAGTCATGACGCATCTAATGTTGTTGATTTTCACATTCTGAATGTTGGTATTTTTCTCTATAAATTCGGTCAAAGTTTACGAGGTTTGACTTCAGACAAACCTTATATGCGAACTAAAAAGGACCAGAGGGAGTACATGCAAATGTTGTGTTTAGGCGGAGCTATGTAGATTGTCGAGGGTTAACCCCTCGACCTTAGATAAACTTGTGAAGCTCTGTTTAGGATTGTTTAGATTATATTTGTCCCCACCCTGCCAAACACCGATTGGTTGTGCACCCCCTCCTCCCCGGGAGAATATCATGTGCCCCCACACCTTAGATGCTATATGCTGATACGAGTTGCTTGGAGCTTGTAGATCTGAGATATAGCTGCTCACAGGATGTCTTAATATTTTTACAGGAAACCTTAATAAGTTTGAGAATTGCACACAATTTGTACAAAAACTACTCAGATGCCCATGGATCCCATATCCAACGACCTCGAAGCTTGTATCACCGTAGCATCTAAGATGAAGAGGACCTCATATTCTCCTGTATGTAAGAATATCATGTGCTACCACACCTTAGATGCTTTGGTGATACAAGCTCTTCAGAGCCGTTGGATTTGTGATCCAACAACTCCTCGGTGGTTTGAATGTTTTTTTGCAGAAAAGCCCCCAAAGAGTTCGACCACTGCTTACAAGAACAAAGACTGCTCAGATGCCATTGGATCTCAGATCAAACGACCTCGAAGCTCGTATCACCATAGCATCCAAGCTGCGAGAGCACATGATGTTTTCTCTCACGGGAGAATATGAGGTGCTCTCGCACCGTAGATTCTATGGTGACACGAGTTCACAGAGATCTAACGGCTCACAGTAGGAGGTTTGAATGTTTTTGCAATATACGCCGAAGAGAGTTTGGGAATTGCGCAGAAAGTACAAGTACTACGCATGTGGCATCTGATCACAGATCATATGACCTAGATGCTCGTATCAGCGTAGCGGCTAATTAAGCTACGGGGAGCACCTAATATGAGCAACGGGGAGCCGTTGGATCCAAGATGCAGCGGCACACACGAGGCCTGAATGTTTTATTTGCAAAAAAAACCTTGGAGAGTTTAGAAATTGTGCATAATTACAAAGACTACTCCCAAGCCATTGGATCTCAGTTCCAACGATGTAAAAACTCGTATCACCATAGCATCTAAGCTGCGGGGTGGATGTGATATTCTATGCCGCTATCATTTTTGTTCGTAAACTTGCAAAATATGTGTAACTCGTGCCATTACTTGTCTAGCCGCGCAAAGTGTTTGTTCAAAAAAAAACCCATCCTACACTGAAATATTGGAACAACACACGGGGGTCCCACTTGTCATTGATCAAATTTGGACCTAAAACTAACAAATCTGAAAGACGGGATTCGAACTGGCAACCTGGACTACAAAGCGTAAGTCGATAGCCTGAAACAACAATGGTTGTTGGCATTGTCCCATAACTTGATTTTATACAGTATTACCTTGAGTAGAGTAGAGGGAGTGCCTCATCAACACGTGCATGACCGTTGACTCACTTACTGGTGGGTCCCAGGTCTGCGATCTCTCTCTCCTCTCCATCTTCTAACCTTTAGACACACTGGCACACACGAAGAGCGGCGCTAGCTTGCCATGGTGTTATTATAACTAAAAAAACTTGGAAAATAGAAGAATCGCCTAGAACAAGAGACATTGTGGCTAGTCGAGACAGAGCTAACCATACCTATCCTCCGTGCCACGTTAGCATGATGAAGCTATGTGGCTAGTGGGGTGTTTTCGAGCAACTAGATGGGTCCCGAGGTCGAACCATAAATAGTACGTCTGATACAGTATATTTTTACACGCACATTTTTCCTCTGTGCCGAGATGTGGCACACCCTACCGCGCGGTTTCAGGGTCCTCCCGGGTGGTGCACGCATATATTCTTCCTTGCCGAGACGTGGGACGCCCTACTGCGCATTTTCTGGGTCCTCCTCGGTCGTAGCGCCAAAGCAAGTAATGAGTCATCAAATCACGAAAGACCACCTTTCCCGCCGAGTACATCAGTGAAGCACAGTGGCTAGCCAGTTGGGCTAGTGCGGCCGATTAGCTAGGCCGCCGCCACATTTGTTTTTTCACCCCTTTTTTTATCTCCTTGCCGGCAGGTAAATTTAAATATCCACCGCGGCGTAGCTCTGGTCTTTGGGTGATGCAGGCGCGACATGATTTTTAATTTTTTGATTAAAGGGAGCAAGCGCGACAGGATTTTTAATTTTTTGATTGACGGGAGTAGGCGCGGCAGCAATTAGTCATGATGACTCCGCCTGTAAAACCCACTACTCCCTGATGTGAAAAGTCATCGACTGGTGTTTTCCCATGGTGAAAACCAAAAGATTCACCCCGCTCCTCGGCTGGCTCCCTCCGCCTTCCCATAGATTGCATTGCCTTTCAGCCGTTACGCCCCCTTTGCTTCGTCTCCCCATTGCTTCTACCTGGTGCCATGGCGGCGCAGCAGATAACAGAGTCTGGGGTGAGGCGCGTGACACAGGAGCTCCATGTCAAGGATGCGGAGCTCAGGACCAAGGGTGTGGAGGTCGGTGAGCTCAAGGAGGAGAGGAGTGCCATGCTCCTCCGTTATGTGCGGGAGTTCATGGAGCTTCAAAAGCGGCAGGCGTCCACCACAAAGATGCTTGAGGCATCAACGACGTTGTTGCAGAAAGCGGGAGATACGATAGGCCGTCAGGGGAGCCGGCTCGAGCGCGAGCGGGCCAATCGTGACGAGGTCCAGGATCGCCTCAACCACTTGGTGGACCAAGTTGCCATGCACGTGTTGCGGCTGCGTGATGCCTACCGTCGTGCCAGCGCGGCCATGCCGGCCGTCGGGCTAAACCCGTTCGACCACCCCGTCGACTTCAACGAGCTGCGGCTTCCTGGCCTGGTATCCTTCTTCACCTATATCTCCGAGGAGCTGAGCCGTCTCCGCGCGATGGTGGGGGCGGAGCTGGACAAGGAGGAGTTGCGGGCTTCCGTCGCCGTTGCCGGGCGAATCCTCTCAAGGCTCCGTCACTGGAATCCATTCGTGCCATTGAATGCCGTCTTTGACGAGCTGGCTCCCGTCGACCGGGAGCGGGCTCTGCGGGTGGTTGCACCCTGCATCACCAACGTCGTGCGCCTCGAGAAGCAGAGGGACTTCGGTGGTGTTTAGGCGTCCTCTGCATGGGCATGTCCATGTCTCGGTGCAACGTGACCGTTGGATCAAACTCAGACTGTGCAGATCAATCATTGTAGCACAAAGCGTGTGGGTGTGTTTGGTTGCATTCTCATCTCAATATAGTTGTTCCCTCTTCGTGTATTTGTGTTAACCTACTAGTGTGGACTCATGCACCCTTCATGCACTCTGCCAAACACCCAAAAGTGGGTCGACAAGGGAACTTTTGCTCCCATCCCGTGCACCCTTCATACACCCTACCTAACACTGATTCGTGCATCATATGGTTCATGTTTCGTGGAGTACTGTAGCACCGTACTCTTTGTGCGTTCTAGAACTAGTTCTGTTAACATTGATCTCACCATTCATTCTCGACCGGACAGTCGAAAAAGCGGTACTATGTTACATTACTATTCATATAGTTGACATGCGCACAACATCATTTGTTATCGTCATATCTTACTACACTAGCAACAAGATTATGTAGTACTGAGAACTGACGTATGAACCACTGCACATGCCTAGTAGTAGGAGCACTGTGTATGTTCAAGTGGCTGCCGTGTTTCGCAATCCTCCGTCGTAAGAGTGGAAACGCTTGTTGTAATCATTTGTTTCTTCAGAAAAACAATGGACACGCTCTACCGTGCGGATCCTCCTCGACGGTCGTCGGGAACCTTGCTACTCACTTTCGCCAACGTGTGGGACAACCAGCATCGGGGTCCACTAGCCATGCACTAAATTACTCCGTAGTAGAGTGCCCAACTGCACGGTAGACTACCCCGATCGAAGCGCCGCGGTAATGCCCAATGAGCCGTCAAATCACAAAACCCCCTCCTTTCCAGCAGCAAGTTGGACGGACGAAGCAACCATCATTTCACTCTTCTCTCTCAGCGTCCTCTCTTGAAGAAAACCCCCAGTCGCTTCTCCCTCGTCTTGTTCCTCATTTCTTCAAGAAAACCCCGACCTGCTTTTGCCATTGTTCTTCTCTCCCAAAGAAGGAAAGGTGAGCGCATCAATGGTGTTGCTTCTAGCCAAGGCCCGGTCTTGCAACTCCGAGACTGATCCTATAACTCCCTCTCTGTTCTTCTTTTGGGTTTGTGATTATGGTTTCTTTTCTTTTATTTCTATTTGACAGTTTCTTGATGGACGCTGGAGCACCGGCCGAAGTGATGTCTATGGCTCTAGCCAAAACCGTCAAGGCTCATGGTACGAAGAAGCACAAGCACCCCGCCGAGACTACCGCAGACAAGCTCAAAGCCATCGCCCTGTCCAAGCCCCCCTCTCCGGGATCCCTCATTAAGCAAGTCCAGGTAATATCTCTTCTTGACGATCTTTTTCTCGATCTTGATCGTGTTTTTTCATCTAACACGCAGTACTAGTACTAGTAGTACAACTTTCTGGGTGATCTTGCATGTGATTTTTGTGTGCCAAATGACGGTTCTAAATTCCTCTTTTGACCAAAACATGCGAGAGGTTGACACTGATTTCTTATAGATTACTTTCAACTACTTTATGAACATCAATGCTACCTTTGAAGAGGGTATATTTGCCTCAGTAACTTGTGTTATGGATTTTGCAAATAATCCCTCTGCTCTCATGCCTTTGAAGACATGTTCTAGTGTCTTTGTTCACTCATTTCTGTGCGTATATGTAGTCATATATGGAGTAAAATATCGAAAATCATCTTATATTTCTGAATGGAGGTAGTAATAAAATATTTGGTTTCTGTTTGAATTAGAACCAGGTCCGCGGTGGAGATGAAGTTCTCAAAGTCATGCCGT
This sequence comes from Triticum aestivum, assembly GCF_018294505.1. Taxonomy (NCBI): domain Eukaryota; kingdom Viridiplantae; phylum Streptophyta; class Magnoliopsida; order Poales; family Poaceae; genus Triticum; species Triticum aestivum. Next base: position 301,027,694 of record NC_057805.1, on the reverse strand, counting down.
GTGAACTGGAAGACCTGAGGATGAGTTCTACTGCTAAACTATCCAGCTGCTGTGTCCTTGTCGCCACGTGTCCTGAACTAGTGTTTTCCTGTAGCATTGTTGTCAGGCGTGTTCTCGAGGTTGTACTTGACCACAACAATTTCCTGGCTGTGCCTTCGATTACGAAGGGTGTGGTTCTTGTAAAGCTTCCCGACAAATCTGATGCGGCCTGTCTTCATCGTCATGTTTATGAGTGGAAAGACCACTCTGTTAGATTCTCCAAGGTTGATGTGATGGTGATGGTGCAGGTAGACATCTCTCACGAAGTCCATGGCCTAGTCAGTTATACGGGGTTCATCCCGTAGGCCGGTGGCAAGAAATAGTCTGCAGAGTTTAATTAGTGCAACTTTGCTTGTCTGTAGTAAGTACTATTGTTCAGTACTTGATTTGTGTTTGTGAACCCTGTATTGTTTAGTATTGCCGCTTTTGGTGTGTGGTGAGTCCTGAGAACAGTCTATGTTAATGCCTGTCCACTCAATTCAGTCTGTATATTTTGAAGTATCCAGATCATCTTTTTGTGAGGATGATTTATCAATTATGGTTACACTCCAATATCTGTATGCATTGTAGGGTTTATCGCGCCCACCAGGATTTCCAGTCCCATGGATGTTCGATCCATACGATTTGTCATGACCTTTGGACTGTCCTGCTTGTGGGAGTAGGCAGGGCCCTTCATGCCACGCGTAGTTGGACGATCAATCTTCTGTTTAGTACTTCAACATAGTGATTTCCTGGCAAGGATTCACTCGTGTCACATCAAGTAAATCTTATTGACTTACTGTCTAAATCTTATTGATTTAATGTCATGTTTTCTTTCTTTTGTTGCAATTTTACGATGCGGGTTTTGCCATGTGACATTCATCACATAATAAACCGTTTGGTTTGCTCTGCGATGGTTACTTTTGCAGGTTTCACTTCTTATGTCATGTCAGTAACTAAGGCACCGTCCATCACTTATATTACTGGAAACAATTGGATCAGTCTGTTGTCTGAGTACAAGCTGAATCCCTATGATGAACTGCAGTTTGGTTTAATAAACACGCCACAGTTAGTCCTTCTCGCGTTTAAAAGAAATGAAGAAAAAGACTAGATCACGGTCACAGAGCCTAGTCAAGTTAGAAAGCTGATCATAGCAGACCAGACACGATCGCCACTGTCTCGCACCGGTACCTTCTCCGACGGCACTTGCTCTAGCACTGACAGCGGCAGCAACTCGGTCTGATCCAGCTAAGGATTGGGCACCGACCGCATCAACGGATCAGGCTGATCTACCGGAGGATCGGGCATCGACACCGACACTTGCTCCGACACCGGCACCAGCTCTACAAGGAGCACCATCTCCGGCAGCAGTAGCGGCACTACCAGTCGCACCGACACGGGCACCAGCAACGGGTTCGGCACCTGCACCAACACTTGCACTTGCATCTGCTCCGGCCCGTGCAGCGGCAACGAAACCAGCAATTGCATCGGCAACAGACTGGGCTGTAGTTCGCACTTCATATACCAAAGTCCTTAAAAAACTGACATGTCCACCTTCTTGGTAAGCATTGGTCGCCCAAGTGCTTCGTTCTTTTTTCTTTCCATGTTGTTTCACATGATTCACTATGTTGATCTAACTGTTTGTGTATGTCTTCTTGTTTGCAAACACAGAATTCCTAGAGCAACGAGGGAGTCATTCAACAATCCGGGCGACCGTGGCCAAGTTTCTCTTACCATGCGCAGCCTTGGTGTGAATGAACTGCTCAATATACCGTAAGTACAAAGGATGGTCGCATGATGATTGATGCTAAAGGATTGTCAAGATTCAAATCTAAATCATATCTCACAGTAGGGGATGATGTCAAAATCGAACTTTCTCGGCAAGGAGAGCTGGTCCAAATCAACTTTGAAATTCTTCAGTAGCAGCACACAACTGCCGAACTAATCTATCCTCTGAGAGATTTTGATGTAATAATCTGGCATGGTGAAACAAGTGTCCTGTGTGTATAAGTAGCACGACAGTATTATTTATCATGTGGTATATCTTGATAGAATTGCAACTCTGATTGCTGGTTAGGAACTGTCGTTCGATTTCATTCTAACAGCTGCCGTGCTTTATTCAATTTTGCGTATTCACCTTGCGACAGCATCTAAAACCAGCGCCATACCGATCGCTTGCAATATGAAAAGCGCTGAGGTAGAACACATGGGCCCCCAAACATGCAGGCCCACCGGCCTGTGGCCTAAAGTCCAGAACCGTGAGCCTGTTTGAGTATTATATTCTCAGCTGAACCCCCATAATGCCCGTGCATTGCACGTAACATCAAGATGCATTTGTATGAGTATTTTATCTTGTGAGAGAAAAGGATGAACGAGGGAAGGCCTTATTTGCAAATGTGGAGAGGTGTGTGGGTACCTTTTTGCAAAATTGCCATAGTTTCCTTCCTATTTGTCAGATATAAATCGGACGGCCTATATTGCAGGATGGCAGGCACACCATCATCACCAACTCGTCTATACTGTGTTAAAAAAAGTTTGTTTTTATAATTATATATGTTATATATATTCCCCTTGATTTTTCTTATGTATAAAGTTGTGATATAAAAGATTTTTATATTTCTTTACAGAGGGAGTATCTCTCTGTCAAAAATATATTTATGTGTAACTAGTTACTCCTGTCTTTCTACTTCCTTTCGCTGATATGTGGGGCATCCGGCAACGGGGTCCACGTGCCATATGCACCAAATTAGAGTGCACAACTGCACGGTAGACACACCCCGGTCGTAGCGCCGCAGTAATGCCCAATGAGCCGTCAAATCACAAAAAACCCCACCTTTCCATCTTTAGCAGTAAGCTGGACAGACGAAGCGGCAATATTTCACTGGGCCTGAATCCCCTTCTCCCTCGTCTGCTTGTTCAGAGAAAACCCCCTCTCGGCGATTGCATAGGGTTTTCTCATGGAGAACCAGGTACGAATTCTTCATCCATCCCCGATAAATCCAAGTCCCTTGGTCGCGGGTAATCCTAGGATGGCAGCCGCCGCCGTTGATGCATTTTTCTTCCTACTGAATCTAGTGTGTTTCATTTGCAGTGCCCAAAGTGCGAGGACCCTACAGGTTTCTGCGCCCTCGGCGAGACGCCACACTTGTTCCTTCTCATCCTAACACAGGATTTTAAAACGCGCACAGTATGTTCCTAGAATCCTCTTTTCTATCCGGGAGGGTGGGGTTTTTTGAACATGTGTCGACTAATTTGGAAATTTGGATTGCTATATTTGGATAAAAGGTACTAGTACCATGGTCAACACTGACGTGAAGGAGGAAATTATTTCTAGATTTGGATAGGGAATACATTGTGTTCTCATATTATTTTTCCTGCAGTGCATTCCTTGCTCTGCCAGAACACATGTACTCAAGATGCTCGGCCTTGCCATAACTGAATACACCAGTTTAATGGTCACAGTGAAGACAAGCCATGGATATAAGTTCCGAGTTGGGTTCATGAACCAAGAAGATCGCTGCTTTTTTATGGCCGAACTTGGATAAACTTTCTCAAGTGTTACAGACTGAAAGTTGGCGCACGAATGTTGATGGAAATAGCAGAACCTGGTCTCATCTTCACTGTGATCTTCCACCCCGACGTCGTTCCAATTGTTCATCCATGTTAGTTTTGTATCTGGTTCTTGCTTGTTGCCTCGATTACTTCTTAATCCACCTATTCTGTCTAACTAATCACAATTTAACTTTAGAAGTAGCAACGAATCTCTCACGAAGATGCTACTTCTAACTAATATTTTCTTATAATTGGTGGCACGTGTAGGTTTTTTCAGAGTTAAGCAGGCTACTCGTTTGTTATTCTATAAGAACTCGGCTATTACTCATGGCACTGAAGTTGACTTGGACGACATCCACAAGTTCCTGCACTTTATTGATCATCTTTAGGTCCTTGTGGGGCGTTTTAATGGTGGAAGGCCACGTGGGATATGTGTGCCACTGCTGCACTCGTTGAACAGGTCCAACTGTGTCGAGAAACTTATGGTACGAGCTGTTTTCTGTTATATATGTTGTTCATAAACTCTTGCTTATACACAGTTTTACAGCTGTGATCTTCTTGAAACAGAAACTGCCCAGTTCTATTGTTCCTATACAGATGCCTGACCATGGTCGGGTCAGACTTGCGCTTGGTCACAACATGATGTTTATGTCGACCTACTCCATTCCCCTTGGAGGTGAAAAGATACTTATTCATGGGTGGTCTCAAATAATGAAGGCCCGTCCATCTTGGAGAATAGGACAGAAGATTATGTTCCTGCTTTTCCATGGCTCTAAAGCGAATATCCTGTTTATTGACCACATTGCGAGATGAAGCCGCTTTCAGAAGGTTGTGGATGCGCGGGGTGGCGCCTGGGCCTTTTGCTGGGGCTTGGCGGCCTCACCCTTGGTTAACTGTAGGCAAAGTAGCACTGTTTGAGGCGTGCGTTGTACGGTTGAACCTGTATAAGTACTCGTACTGCTTTCAGCTATGGTTGTTAAGTGCCCCTGCTGGTTTCAGTTAAGGTTGTTAAGTACTCCTGCTGCTTTTACAGTCTGTCGTGTTTCTTCAGTCCTGTCTTCCTCCAGCCGCCAAAACCAAACCAGCGCCGGCGGGGCCGCCTGCTTCCGCCTCCCACGGCTGGCTGCGCCTCAGCGCACGCATCGCCGCCCCACCGTCTCCTAAATCGTTAACGCCGACGTCCGAGGCCTCGCCGTCGTCCTCCGCGCGCTTTGGTGCGCTCGCCGCGGCGCCGCCCTCTCGCGTTGTCAACATGGTCAACAAACAAGAGGAATCGGCAGAGGACTGTACGTGGAGAGGATGACAGTAGGGGCCCACCATGTCCATGGCCGGACGCAAGGAAGTTCCTCATTTTTTGTTATATATACTCCATTGTCAGCGTATGGAAAAAGAAAATGCTTCCTCCTAGTGGTTTCCTGACATCTGGGACCCACGACATTGTCAGCGTATATAGTCAATAGACAAGAGAACAACACAAGATCGGCTGACACCTGGGACGTAGCTGCTCGAGCAGTATTTTTTTGTTATTGTTGAGACGGAGCAGGGTTTCAACTGGGTTGTGGCCCGTCTAGCCCAGGCTTATATTTTATGTTCACCACATGACCAGCCCAGCTATTTTTTCTTTGTGAAAATGAGCCCAGTTTATTTTTTCTGAAGAATACCCAATCCAGGCCTACTTATTTTTCTACGCCCTGATGGGCTGCAACTCTTTCAAGACGCCTGCAAATCTTGAAAGTAATATGAAATGGGTTGTAAATATAAAAACAGATGACAAATTGGCAATTACTTTATAATTTCTGAATTTTTTCACATTTTCAGATTCCAATTTCACTGGGCTTTAACCTAATTTAAATATATCTTCAAAGTACTTTAAATCTGGCTCGACATTTCGGTATTAAAAATAGTTTGGAACCCACAGAAATATGCGAAATTTCGTTTAAATTTTTAACCCTGGCCCTGGCCAACAAAAAAACGGACTGCAATAAATTGCATAAGAAGTCGCAATGAGCTACATATAAATTATTAAAAAAATAGGGAATGGTCTGACTTGTGGGCCTATTAAGTTGACGCGTATGCAATATTTTTTACTTATTATATACGTCAACAAATGATTCTAGCAGACGTAACCATTGGATGTCAATCCAACGGCCGTCGTGTTTCTTCAATCTCTGATCTTCTTGCTCCAGCCGCCAAATCCAGCACTGGCGGGACTGCCTGCTCCCGCCTCCCATGGCCGGCTGTGCTGCCGCGCAGGCCTCACCTCCCCTACTACTCCCACCGCTGGCCAGGCCATCCCTCTACTCACCCACATCCCTCCACTGCTGTGGCTTCGCCGCCTCCGGGTCATTCCCTTCCTGGGTCTCGCCGTCGTCCATCACGCTGGTGTTCTCAGCACGACGTGGTCAATGTTGTCAACAAACGACAACATCAGAAGAGGGATGTACATGGAGAGGCTGGCAGTTGGGACCCACATGGTCCATAGCCGCACGCAAGCAAGTACCTTCTTATTACACCAAAAAGAATGAATACTCCCACTAACAGCTCGGACCCACCAGCCATATCTTCGCACGCAAGGAAGTGCCTCCTTATTACACAAAAAATATGAATACTCCCCCTGCTAGCTGGGACCCACCATAGTGGGAGGCTGACTTGTGGGCCTACTAAGTTGACGCGGACGGAGGGCTTTGTCAACTTAGTCAACAAACGATTCTATCACGAGTGACCGTTGGATTGTTAACATCCAACGGTCGTCTTGCTTCTTCAACCTCTGATTTTCTTGCTCCAGCCGTCCAAACCACCGTGTGCTCTTGCCTCCCGTGGCCGGCTGTGCTACCGCGGAGGCCTCACCGCCCCCTACTACTCCCACCGCTGGCCAGGCCATCCCTCTACTCACCCACACACCCTGTTATTCTGCGGCGACGGCAGCCTCACACCGTAGCCGAACCAGTGAACCCTCGTAGTCCTCTCCACGTGGGCATCCACTGTCGCGTCTTCCCCGGCTCCGCGTCTCCCCTTCCTAGGCCTTGCTATTGTCCACCGCCTTGGTGCTCTTGGCGCGGCATGGTCAATGTGGTCAAGGAACGTCTTCCATCGGAAGAGTACTGTACGTGGAGAGGATGACAGCTGGGTCCACGGCCGCAGCAAGGAGTGCCTCCTTATTATGCGCAAAATAATGATTCATCCACTGACAGTAGGGACCCACCAGACGGGCCACCGTATTTTGTGAAAAATACGTTTCCCCCTGATTGCTGGGACCGATCAGCTACATCTTCGCACGCAAGGAAGTGCGTCCATCTTACGGAAAAAAATGATTCACCCCCTGACTGCTGGGACCCACCAGCTACATCTTCGCACGCAAGGAAGTGCCTCCTTATCTTGCCTGACAGTCGGGACCCATCTGGTCGAAGCGTACGTAGCGTTGTCATTCTGGTCGCGAACGTGTACGTACATACTTGTCGATCGGTCTGTCTGCAGGCTGCAGCGATGAACCGTGGTCGAGCAACGAAGGGCACGTGTCGTAGTAGAGGTGTAGACATAGCATGTAAACGTATGTACATCCAGGGTGCAAGAAAGTAAATACGGCCACGTACGTACATACGGGCGGGGTCTCGAATGCCTACTCGCGCATACGTACGACCAGGGCTCGTGTACATGGCTGGGTCGGAATGGAGAAACTGTGTCATCGTGTTCATCGGGAGCCAACCGGCTTGGGCGGAACATCCGATTGAAACGAGGCCTGGCGTACCACATAACGGAGGAAACGGGCTTCTATTCGACCGACCATGGCCGAAACGTGATCCTGTTCATCGGGAGGGGTGTGGCGTACCGCAAAACGAAGGAAACAGACTTGTGTTGGAGCGCTACGATCGAAACGGGGGTCCTGTTCATCGGGAGGGGTGTGGCGTACCGCAAAATGGGACTCCACGGGCTACTGTTCATCTCCACCATCGACCTCCTCCAGCCTCCACGAGCTACTATTCATCCACCGTCGACCTCCTCCAGCCTCCACCTGCGATTGTTCATCCACGGATTCCTGTTCATCCAGCCTCCACTGCTCCTCCACCGGCTACTGTTTAACCAGCCCTCTCCACGGGGTCCTATTCAACCACCCCTCAACGGGCTACTGTTCATCCAGCCCTCCACCGGATACTGTTCAACCAGCCCTCCACGGGGTCCTGTTCATCCACCCCCAACCGACTCGATCGGGGTCCTGTTCATCCAGCGTCAACGCCTCTACTACCACAGGGTCCTGTTCATCCAACCCCCACCGGGAACTGTTCATCCAACCCCCCGAGCAACGCTCACCATTCATCAAGAGGCAGCATCGATCAGCTTCAGTTAGCAGCAGTAGCGAAGGAATCACTCGGTTCAGTTAACAGCAAGGATCGATCGGGGTTCAGTAACGTAGCTAGTGCAATCGCTCGGGTTCAGTTAGAGCCCAATGCCTCGCTCGAGTTCAGTTAGACCCACCGTACATACGAGAGTAACACTCATCGCTCGGCCCCTGACCACCCACCGTAACCGGGAACTCCCCTAATATTTTCCTCGCCCTCGCTTCTACATGATTTTTTCTATCATGGACGGTCCAAAGAATGTCATGCAGCTACGTCTCGCGCCCGAGGACGAAAAACCTATTTTCTATCATGATTTTTTCTCATAGAAGTAGGACCCCACCACATCTATGATGATACCATGTTTTGTCACAATTATCGTCATAGAAGTGTCATAAGTATGACAGAAAAAAATTTCGTTCGGCCCAATATGTCATGGATGTGTTTTTTCTATAGTGCGAGCCCAGGTTTAATGGCGTGGCTATGTCTCACTCGACTGAGATTTAAGAGGGAGAAAAGAAAATCTGAAAAGAAAATTTTGCACGGATCTTGATGTAAAATTTCAAGCAAATGCCCAAGTTGAGAGATATTGAAGTCTCCAACAAGTTCTATAGCTGCAAGATGGAGGAGAATAGTTCTGTCAGTGAACACATACTTAGAATGTCTGGGTATCATAACCACTTGACTCAGCTGGGAGTTAATATTCCAGATGATAGTGTTATTGACAGAGTTCTTCAATCACTGCCACCAAGCTACGAAGGCTTCATGATGAACTATAATATGCAAGGGATGGATAAGACAATTCCTGAGCTCTTTGTTATGCTCAAAGCTGCGGAGGTAGAAATCAAGAAGGAGCATCAAGTGTTGATGGTTAACAAGACCACTAGTTTCAAGAAAAAGGGCAAAGGAAAGAAGGGGAACTTCAAGAAGAATGGCAAGCAAGTTGCCACTCCCGGGAAGAAGCCCAAGTCTGGACCTAAGCCTGAAACTGAGTGCTTCTACTGCAAAGGGATTGGTCAATGGAAGCGGAACTGCCCCAAGTATTTGGCGAATAAGAAGGATGGCAGAGTGAACAAAGGTATATTTGATATACATGTTATTGATGTGTACCTTACTAATGCTCGTAGTAGTGCCTGGGTATTTGATACCGGTTCGGTTGCTCATATTTGTAACTCGAAACAGGGGCTACAGATTAAACGAAGATAGGCTATGGACGAGGTGACAATGCGCGTCGGGAATGGTCCGAAGGTCGATGTGATCGCCGTCGGCATGCTACCTCTACATCTACCTTCGGGATTAGTTTTAGACCTGAATAATTGTTATTTGGTGCCAGCGTTGAGCATGAGCATTATATCTGGATCTTGTTTAATGCGAGATGGTTATTCATTTAAATCAGAGAATAATGGTTGTTCTATTTATATGAGTAAATCTTTTATGGTCATGCACCCTTGAAGAGTGGTCTATTTTTGTTGAATCTTGATCGTAGTGATACACATATTCATAATATTGATGCCAAAAGATGCAAAGTTGATAATGATAGTGCAACATATTTGCGGCACTGCCGTTTAGGTCATATTGGTGTAAAGCGCATGAAGAAACTCCATGCGGATGGACTTTTGGAATCACTTGATTATGAATCATTTGATGCTTGCGAACCATGCCTCAAGGGTAAGATGACTAAGACTCCGTTCTCCGGAACAATGGAGCGAGCCACTTACTTATTGGAAATAATACATACTGATGTATGCGGTCTGATGAGTGTTGAGGCTCGCGGCGGGTATCGTTATTTTCTGACCTTCACAGATGATTTGAGCAGATATAGGTATATCTACTTAATGAGACACAAGTCTGAAACATTTGAAAAGTTCAAAGAATTTCAGAGTGAAGTGGAGAATCATCGTAACAAGAAAATAAAGTTTCTATGATCTGATCGTGGAGGCGAATATTTGAGTTACGAGTTTGGCCTTCATTTAAAACAATGAGGAATAGTTTCACAACTCACGCCACCTGGAACACCACAGCGTAATGGTGTGTCCGAACATCGTAACCGTACTTTATTAGATATGGTACGATCTGTGATGTCTCTTACCGATTTACCACTATCATTTTGGGGTTATGCATCAGAGACAGCTGCATTCACGTTAAATAGGGCACTGTCTAAATCCGTTGAGATGACACCGTATGAACTATGGTTTGGCAAGAAACCTAAGCTATCGTTTCTTAAAGTTTGGGGTTGCGATGCTTATGTGAAATAGCTTCAACCTGATAAGCTCGAACCCAAACCGGAGAAGTGTGTCTTCATAGGATACCCGAAACAAACTATTGGGTACTGTTGGGGAACGTTGCATGCAATTTCAAAAAAAATTCCTACGATCACGCAAGATCTATCTAGGAGATGCATAACAATGAGAGGGGGAGAGTGTGTCCACGTACCCTCATAGACCGAAAGCGGAAGCGTTAGCTTAACGCGGTTGATGTAGTTGAACGTCTTCGCGATCCAACCGATCAAGCATCGAACGTACGGCACCTCCGAGTTCTGCACACGTTCAGCTCGATGACGTCCCTCGAACTCTTGATCTAGCAAAGTGTCGAGGGAGAGTTTCGTCAGCACAACGGCGTGGTGACGGTGATGGTGATGTGATCCGCGCAGGGCTTCGCCTAAGCACTACGACAGTATGATCAGAGGAGTAAATTGTGGAGGGAGGCACCGCACACGGCTAAGAGCATAATTGATGTGCTTTGGGGTGCCCCCTGTCCCCGTATATAAAGGAGGAGGGGAGGAGGCCGGCCCTAGGGGCGCGCCATGGGGGGAAACCCACTAGGAATCCTAGTCCTAGTCGCCCCCTTTCCTTCTTTCGGAGGGGGAAAGGGGGAAGGAGAGGGAGAGGGAGAAGGAAAGGGGGCCGCTCCCCTCCCCTTGTCCAATTCGGACTCCCCATGGGGGGGCACCCCTTGTGGGCTGTCCTCTCTCTCCCCTATGGCCCATAGTGGCCCATTACGTTCCCCGGGGGGTTCCGGTAACCCCTCGGTACTCCGATAAATATCCGAAACACTCCGAAACCATTCCGATGTCCGAATACTATCGTCCAATATATCAATCTTTACCTCTCGACCATTTTGAGACTCCTCGTTATGTTCGTGATCTCATCTGGGACTCCGAACAATCTTTGGTCACCAAAACACATAACTCATAATACAAATCGTCATCGAATGTTAAGCGTGCGGACCCTACGGGTTCGAGAACTCTGTAGACATGACCGAGACACATCTCCGATCAATAATCAACAGCAGAACCTAGATGCTCATATTAGTTCCTACATATTCTACGAAGATCTTTATCGGTCAAACCGCAATGACAACATACGTCATTCCCTTTGTCATCGATATTTTACTTGCCCGAGATTCGGTCGTCGGTATCTTCATACCTAGTTCAATCTTGTTACCGGCAAGTCTCTTTACTCGTTCCGTAATGCATCATCCCGCAACTAACTCTTTAGTCACATTGCTTGCAAGGCTTATCATGATGTGCATTACTGTAAGTGCATCTAGTGCCCCTTAGTGATTTTGGTGTATTGAAGACTTATAGGTTAAGGGACTAATGTGTTTGTGAGTGTACACATGTCTATAAGTATGAGGAGTTTGATGTTTACAGAGAAAGTCGACCCCTAAAAATGAATGTCTTCAACCGAAGACTTTGGTTTTCTGAAGACTTTGAAAGTGAAGAAATTGGTGTGACCATAAAGACTTGATATCCATGTGGGGAACATGAAGCGTGAAGACTTTTGTTTTTGTAGTTTCATTTTCTCTTTCTTGAGTCATAGGAAACACCGTAGTGTTAAAGGGGGTCGAGGAAGAACTAAAGAAAAAGTTTCCAAGTGATGCTCATCTCAAAATCCTACAACTACCATTCCCTTTGAGTGAAGCCATTGGAAATCTCATACAGTTCAGTCAATTTCTTCAGTGACAGAGACGAAGTTCTTCTGGTCTTTGAGGAATTTGTTCTGACTGAGGAGTTAGGAATTCGCCAGTGCGGATTGCCTACTAGTGAGGAACATGAGAGCCCTGAGGAATTTGAGAGCTTAAATTTCCGACCGTTGTTGTGCTATGTGCCAGCTGTCCCAAAATATCTACCCACCTAACGGTCATATCATTGAAAGGCATTTATGTCTTATCATGTCAGGCTGCTCCCTAGGCTATAAATAGCCGCCCCTACAACCACTAGCTGGTTGGCTACTCCGAGAGAAACTGACACTTGTCATTGAGAGCATCCCATCCTCCGAGGACTTTGAGCGAAAATCATCAAGTGAGGAAAACCCAAACCCAAACACCTAACCCAAAGTGATTGAGCATCACTGAAGAGATTGTTCCTGTGTGGATCCGATGCTTGTTACCTTTGAAGACTGTGCATCTTCCAGATGGTTAGGCTTCATGGTCTAGAGCATCCAAGAGGAAATTGTGGATCGCCGAGTGACCGAGTTTGTGAAGGTTTGGAAGTCACCTGAAGACTTACCACGAGTGATTGGGCAAGGTCTGTGTGATCTTAGCTCAAGGAGAATACGGTGAGGACTGTGTGTCCTCAGGTTTAAATACCTAGCCGCTCCAACCAGACGTACAACTGCCACAACAGTTGGAACTGGTCTACCAAATCACTCTCTTCACCGAGCTAACTGGTTCTATTCCCTCAACCCTTTCATTTCCTCATTACTGTGTTGTGTACTTGATCGCTACTGTTTGAAGACTTTGTCTAAAGACTTTCTCAATTTCCTCAGTTCAATTTCTTCAGTCAGTTTGTCTTCAGCCTACTTATCCTGTGTTTACGCTTCCTGTACTCTGTGCTTGTTTACATTTCATCATGATGACTGTGCTTCTGTTCTGTTATGCTTGCATCTGAGTACTTATTCCGCTATTAGTCGTTCGTGACTTAGGACTTTCCTCACTGTGAAATTCCTCAGTGAATAATTTGTAAAAATCGCCTATTCACCCCCTTCTAGTCGACTTAACGCACTTTCAATTGGTATCAGAGCAAGGTACTCCCTTGTTCTGTGTGATTTTGGTTTAACTGCAAGGAGTTTTAGTTATTTTGACTGCAGGTATGATCAAGGTCTCTGCTGGGTGTCCTACCTTCGATGGGATGGACCACCCCTACTGGAAGAATAAGATGCGAATGCATCTTGAAGCAATTGACAACGGACTCTGGTATGTTGTGGAAAATGGTGTTCCCTCAGTCACACCTTCTCTGAATGTTGCCGATGTGAAGAGATTCAAGCAACTCGACTCTCAAGCGAAGAATATCATATGTGGCCATCTGAGCAAAGGGCAGTATGGCAGAGTGAGTGCTTTGGAACAGCAAGCTTATCTGGGATAGGTTGTCCAAAGTCAACAAGGAGTCTCAACTCAGCGTGACTCTCGAGTTGACGTTCTTCGCAATCTCTTCAACCGCTTCAAAAGACTCGACAATGAAAATGTTCAACAAACCTTCGATCGCCTCACTGACATTTCAAATGAGCTTCAAGCACTTGGTGCCACTGACATCACCGACCATGAGGTGGTGAAGAAATTGCTGAGATCGCCTTGATTCCTCATTTGACACTTTGGCATTGATGATACAAGAATGTGCTGATTACAAGTCACTTGATCCTGCTGATATTCTCGAGAGGCTAAATACTCATGAGTTCCAACTTGCTGAAAGAGAGATCTCTATGGTTCAAGCTATGGCAGAACACGTGCACTGAAGGCCAAGGCAGTATCTGAGTCCGATGATGAAGACTCTAGTAGCAGTCTTGGTGGTCCTGAAGAACTGAGCCATGATCTGGCTCTGCTCATGAAGAAAGTTCCAAAAGTTCGCAAGACGTGGTCACCTTGGAAGATCCTCAAGGAGAAATGATTCCTCATCCAGTGACTACAAGAAGAGGCTCTGTCACAAGTGCAAGAAACCTGGACATTTCATTCAAGATTGTCCTCAGTGGGAAAAGGAATCAAAGAAGAAGAAATACAAGGATTACAGTTCTGATGATGCAAAGAAAAAGAAGAAATCCACAAAATCCTCATCATCAAAATCCTCAAAGCCTTCATATCACAAGAAGAGCAGCTCCAAGAAGGCCAGGGCATTCATTGGCAAGGAAATGGACTCTGAGGCTGAATCTGAAGAAAATGAGGAAGAGGAGTCATCTGAGGAGTCTGAATCCGGAGTGGACGAGCCTAGCTCTCGCTACTGCATTCGTCAGCAAGTCCATCTTCAACTCTGAGGAAAATGACCTCACCAACAAGGTTGATGACGGGGATGATGACTACGCTCCCACCTATTGCTTCATGGCAAAGGGTGCCAAGGTACTCAAATATACCTCCTCTGAATCAAGTGAGAATGAATCTGATGAAAACCTTAAGCCCAGCTATTCTAAACTTGCTAAGATTGCTATAAAACAACAAAGGGCTTTAGAAAAGGTTCAAAACATGCTAATAAAAGTGATGATATGTTGGGTGAAGAAATGGATCGCACTGAAACTTTGACTGAAAATCTTCAGAGACTTCAGTCCAAGCTTGACAAACTTCAAAGTCATCATAACACTCTCTTATCTGATCATGAGAAGCTTTCTTATGAATTTCTTCAAAGAAAACAAGATCTTGAGAAGCTAAGGGTGAGTTATGAAGATCTCCAGAAGGATCGTGATTCATTACTTGCTCAACAGATCAGTGCTGCTAAGGAAGAATTCATCCCACCATGTTTGAAGTGCATTGAACGTGAATCTGCTAATTCTTCACGTGAAAGTTCAAATGCTTCTATTGCTGCAAATTCTTCACCTGTCTCTGCTATCACTAATTCCTCATCTGAGGATGCTGCAAGTATCACTGACAATGCAGGGCTGAAGGAATTGTATGTGACAGGCATGTACAAAAGCCTCAAAGGGCATCAGGCACTTTGTGATGTGCTTAAAAAGCAGATCCTCAACGGGAACCCTAGGAAAGAGGGTATTGCCTTTGAGAGGAAACTCAATGCTGATGGAACATACTGGAAGGCCGAGCAGTATCCCAAAACCTCATGGGTTGCTGCAAAGGGACCTCCAGTAGATCCATCTATTTTATCTGGTTTTACATGTGAATCTTCATATTCTTCTGATGAGTCATTTGACTCCAACTATAAGCTGTTCAAAAATCAGAATGGTGAAGTATTTGCTAGATATGTTGGCACTAACTGCAGGAACGCCCCCTATGAAGAAAATCTGGGTTCCCAAAAGGTGCCTTGAAAGTCTTTAGGTGAATGTCATCATGACACCACCCGTGAAGAATAGGAACCCCAGATCAAATTCTTCATATGGATCCAAGTCCTCATATGGACCACATTCCTCACGTGGATCAAAATCCTCATATGGATCAAAGTCCTCATATGAACATCGTCGTGCTAACACTTCTATTTCGCAGGGAAGATCTAAGGGCCGTGAATATGTGCATTATTCTTCAAATCATTATGTTCATAAGTCCTCGAAGAATTTCTCTGCTTATTCATATGCTTATCCTAACCCCTCTTGTGTGAAATGAAGTGGACTGGCATCTTTGCCCCCTTTCTCTTATGGAGCTCATAGAATGATGAACTCTTTGCCACCCCTCCAGATGCGGGTGGTGAAGAAAAAGAACTAATATCTTATGCAGGGTCAGGTCTCCAGACGAACTTAAACGTCTGAAGAATTTGCTGGAGGCCTGAATATGCTTGAAAGGACGCAAGCTAATCATGAAGACATGAATTTTCATTTCTCACGTCCTCATACTATTTATCTGTTCTATTGCTTGATGAAACTGATCTGATGAATTTGATGTCATATTCTTCACTGATGAAGTACATGAGTTCGTAAGCTGCACTAATTCATCTGCAGGATGATCAACCCAAAGCCACTGAGTGGGTCCTCGACAGTGGATGTACAAATCACATGACTGGTGACAAGAACTTATTGATGGACACTGCTTTATCTCCATCGCATCTGAAGCACATCACCTACGCTGACAAAGGCAAAAGCAAGGTATTGGGTCTAGGTAGGGTTGCGATCTCAAAGGATTGACACATGGACAAAGTCATGCTTGTCGAGTCCTTAGAATACAACCACATGTCTGTCTCAATGCTTTGTGATCTTGATATGGTTGTTATCTTTGGCAAGTATCATTGTGTTGTGATCATGGAAGTTGACCGTTCCAAAGTCTTCGAAGGCTTTAGGAGAGGAGATCTGTATATTGTTGATTTCTCCACAGGACCACAACCTGCTACATGTCTACTTGCAAAAGCTTTAGAAGGCTGGCTATGGGATCGATGACTTGGTCATGCTGGTGTCGGTGTCAAAACCGGCGGATCTCGGGTAGTGGGTCCCGAACTGTGCGTCTAAGGTCGATGGTAACAGGAGACAGGGGACACAATGTTTACCCAGGTTCAGGCCCTCTCTATGGAGGTAATACCCTACTTCCTGCTTGATTGATCTTGATGAATATGAGTATTACAAGAGTTGATCTACCACGAGATCGTAATGGCTAAAAACCCTAGGAGTCTAGCCTATCTGACTATATCTATGCTTCGGACTAAGCCCTCCGATTTATATAGATACCAGAGGGGACTAGGGTTGTACAAAGTCGGTTACAGAGAAAGGAATCTTCATATTTGGAGGCCAAGCTTGCCTTCCACGCCAATGAGAGTCCCATCCGGACACGGGAGAGAGTCTTCGGTCCTTGTATCTTCACAGCCCGCTAGTCCGGCCCATGTCCAACAGGCCAGACGCCCGGGGACCCCTTAGTCCAGGACTCCCTCAGTAGCCCCTGAACCAGGCTTCAATGACGAGGTGTCCGGCGCACAGATTGTCTTCGGCATTGCAAGGCGGGTTCCCCTTTCCGAATACTCCAAGATAGTCTTCGGACGCAACGAACATGTCCGGATCTGCAACACAAGTACCACACACACAACTGCAGAGAGTATAATATTTCATGAGTCCAATCCGCTGACAACTTTTTGTAAGGTGACATCACGTCTACCCGGTCATTATTTCGAACCGTTTTCATCTGCCGTTCCATGTTTCAAGATGCGGTTTTCATTGGCACATCTTGTCAAAGCAGAGATCATGTCCCCTTATTGCGAGATTCTCATCAATACGGGCGTGGGTAATCCAACCGTGCCATTTACATAGCCCTTGGGAACAGGCGAGTGGGGAGGCGCTTGATATTCACTGCCTTTATAAGGGGATAAGGATTCCCTTCTTTCACCCACACCTTCTCTCTTCCTCTGCCCTTCCATTCTTGAGCTCCAGCGCCCAAGTTCTCATCTTTTCCGGCTCAAGCAAGCACTCAACCATGTTCGGATCTGGAGGGCAAGGCAAGTGGATGGCCTCCTCCGTTAAGGAGAAGGACATCACCGAGCTTCGGGAGGCCGGGTATCTGGCGAAAGAAGTTGCTCACCGTCTTCCGGCCAAGGGGCAAGTCGTCCCCACCCCAAAGCCCAACGAGAGGGTGGTGTTAATCCCCCATTTCGTCCGCGGGTTAGGGTTTCCACTCCACCCTTTCGTCCGTGGACTAATGTTCTATTACGGGCTAGATTTCCATGATCTAGCCCCCAAACTCCTTCCTCAATATCTCAGCATTTATTGTCGTGTGCGAGGCCTTCCTCCGCATTCCTCCCCACTTCGGGCTGTGGCTCAAGATATTCAACGTGAAGTCAAAGGTGGTGGATGGACAACACGCGGAGTGTGGAGGTGCCATTGTGAGCAAGATGCCCAACGTCACATGGCCCAAAGGCACGTTTGTGGAGACCGTCAAGGAGTGGCAGAAACTGTGGTTCTATATCACTGAGCCTCGCGACGCTACTTGGGCCGCGGCTCCCGAATTCAAGTCCGAAGCTCCAATGCAGCTCACCTCCTGGATAGAGAAGGGCCCAAATTGGTCTTCGTCGGACGAACTGATAGCGCTGCAAACGCGCATCCAAAGCATGGTGGATAAAAATATCAAGCTCGTCAACGTGATCCAGGTGATGCTAGTTCGCCGGATCCTTCCATGCCAGAGCCGAACACGCCCTTTATGGGAATTTGATCCGGAGAAGCACCAGACCTTGGAGAGGCTCTTCGGAACCACTCACGAAGATGTCTGGAAGTTGCTCTTCAAGGGCAATGAGACACTGCCGGCCATAGAATCGGACCGCGGGCACGATCTTGCTCATCCTGCCAGTGCAGTAAGTCCTTCACATCAAGGTGCATCCTCTACTTGCTTATTCAAGGAAGATACCTAAAACTTCACTATTTATTTTTTCAGGTATGGATAGAGAAAGCGGAGCGGATTCGGTGTCCAGCTCCACTGCCTGAGGAACTAGTCATCCCACTCCTGGCCAAGATGCTGGTTCCGGCGCCCTACAAGGTGCTGGAGAAGAAGGCCAAGAAGAAGGCCAAGGGGGCCGAAAGTGGCCCTCGCCGCAAAGGAGTTTCGGACGCGTCGTCCGAAGACAAGACTCACTCTTCTGCCACCGAGGACGACGACGAGGAGGAGGAAGAAAGCAACTCTCCCCCTGCTGGGGGAAGGAAGAAGAAGGCGGCCTCCACAAATCTGGAGGCAGAGGCGCCGAAGAGGGGGAAGGGGCCCCTCGCGGATAACTCCGCGTGGGACGTCGACAGTGGCCCAGAGCGACGCCCCCGAAGCAAGCCCCTGGCCGCATCGTAAGTACTAAAAACCTGTATACGTCCGTGTATCCGGCCTCTCCTCTTCATGGTATTAATATGGTTAATTATGCTATTGTAGTCCGGCCCACGACAACTCCCAGCGATCCTCATCAAGAGGTTCGTTGGATTCAAAGGTGATGGCCAGCGAGTCACCGACGACCGCTTACTCTCCCACGGCCAAGGGCGACGCCGAGGTGTTGTCTCGAAGGACCTTCCCAGGCCAGGTAGAGGCTCAGGAGGCCGTCAGGGTGGCGCCAGAGGGCGAAACCTCGGCTGCTAGACACATGGGGGAGCAGATCCCCATGGAGACTGGCGATGGGGGCCATGTTCAGTTCGGCCCCCAACCGTATACGATTCCGGAGACCTATACGGCTCCGGAATCCGGCGAGCAGCCTCCTTCGAGAGAAGGAGGTGTGCCTATCCTGCCGGTGACCTCTGTCCAACCAGAGGCACCGGATAATCTGCTGGAAGCGCTACGAGGCGCTTCCATTGTGGAGGAACACCGTATCCTTATGGGTACGGTGATTGAGAGGATTCAGTCCGTCAAGAGCGGACTGACCGAAGCCTGCGGCAGCCTGCTAACAGGCGTTGAGGTAAGCGACGCAAAAGAAAAAGTCCTAGTATAGACAGTAGCCCCTGAGACACTGTCCGGTGTTCGGAAAGAAAAGACGGACAGAGGATCAATTTATTTTCGCAGGGAACTAACTAGAGATGTCTTATATGCATAAGCAGGCGTCGTTGCCAGCCGCAACCACTCATGCTGCGGATGTCTCCGGACTAAAGCAGAGTCTGGAGCGGGCCGAAGAAGAGCTCGGCCTTGAAAAAACGCAGCTGGAGGACAAGCAAGGTATGTTGCGACTGATGTCTACTACACAACCTTCTTCTTGTAGACGTTGTTGGGCCTCCAAGTGCAGAGGTTTGTAGGACAGTAGCAAGTTTCCCTCAAGTGGATGACCTAAGGTTTATCAATCCGTAGGAGGCGTAGGATGAAGATGGTCTCTCTCAAACAACCCTGCAACCAAATAACAAAGAGTCTCTTGTGTCCCTAACACACCCAATACAATGGTAAATTTTATAGGTGCACTAGTTCGGCGAAGAGATGGTGATACAAGTGCAATATGGATGGTAGATATAGGTTTTTGTAATCTGAAAATATAAAAACAACAAGGTAACTAGTGATAAAAGTGAGCGTAAACGGTATTGCAATGCTAGGAAACAAGGCCTAGGGTTCATACTTTCACTAGTGCAAGTTCTCTCAACAATAATAACATAATTGGATCATATAACTATCCCTCAACATGCAACAAAGAGTCACTCCAAAGTCACTAATAGCGAAGAACAAACGAAGAGATTATGGTAGGGTACGAAACCACCTCAAAGTTATTCTTTCCAATCAATCCGTTGGGCTATTCCTATAAGTGTCACAAACAGCCCTAGAGTTCGTAGTAAAATAACACCTTAAGACACACATCAACCAAAACCCTAATGTCACCTAGATACTCCAATGTCACCTCAAGTATCCGTGGGTATGATTATACGATATGCATCACACAATCTCAGATTCATCTATTCAACCAACACATAGAACCTCAAAGAGTGCCCCAAAGTTTCTACCGGAGAATCAAGACGAAAATGTGTGCCAACCCCTATGCATAGGTTCATGGGCGGAACCCGCAAGTTGATCACCAAAACATACATCAAGTGAATCACGTGATATCCCATTGTCACCACAGATACGCACGGCAAGACATACATCAAGTGTTCTCAAATCATTAAAGACTCAATCCGATAAGATTACTTCAAAGGGAAAACTCAATCCATTACAAGAGAGTAGAGGGGGAGAAGCATCATAAGATCCAACTATAATAGCAAAGCTCGCGATACATCAAGATCGTGCCAAATCAAGAACACGAGAGAGAGAGAGAGATCAAACACATAGCTACTGGTACATACCCTCAGCCCCGAGGGTGAACGACTCCCTCCTCGTCATGGAGAGTGCCGGGATGATGAAGATGGCCACCGGTGAGGGATCCCCCCTCCGGCAGGGTGCCGGAACAGGGTTCCGATTGGTTTTTCATGGCTACAGAGGCTTGCGGCGGCGGAACTCCTGATCTATTCTGTTCCCCGAAGTTTTTAGGGTATATTGGTATATATAGGCGGAAGAAATACGTCAGGGGAGCCACGAGGGGCCCACGAGGGTGGAGGGCATGCCCAGGGGGTGGGCGCGCCCCCCTGCCTCGTGCCTTCCTCGTTGCTTCCTTGCCATGGGCTCCAAGTCCCCCGGATTGCTTTCTTTCCAAAAATAACTTCTCCAGAAGGTTTCATTCCGTTTTGACTCCGTTTGATATTCCTTTTCTTCGAAACACTAAAACAAGGAAAAAACAGGAACTGGCACTGGGCTCTGGGTCAATAGGTTAGTCCCAAAAATAATATAAAAGTGTTTAATAAAGCCCATAAACATCCAAAACAGATAATATAGTAGCATGGAACAATCAAAAATTATAGATACGTTGGAGACGTATCAGCATCCCCAAGCTTAATTCCTGGTCGTCCTCGAGTAGGTAAATGATAAAAACAGAATTTTTGATGTGGAATGCTACCTAACATATTTATCCATGTAATTCTCTTTCACTACAAAAAAAAGACACATCCATGACATTTTGGGCCGAACGAAATTTTTTCTGTCATAAATATGACACTTCTATGACGATAATTGTGACAAAACCCGGTATCATCATAGATGTGGTGGGATCCTACTTCTATGACAAAAAATCATGACAGAAAATGGGCTTTTCGTCCTGGGCGGGCCGGAGACGCAGCTGCATGACATTCTTTGGGCCGTCCATGATGGAAAAAACCGTGGTAGAAGTGAGGGGGAGGAAAATATCGGGGAGTTCCCGGTTACGGTGGGAGGTCGGGGGCCGAGCGATGCACGTTTCTCTCGTACACGTACGCGCGTGTGTGCGAGGCGTTGGCTCTAACTAAACCCGAGCGAGGCATTGGGCTCTAACTGAACCCGATCGATTGCACTGCAGGCTACGCGTTACTGAACCCGAGCGATCGATTGATGGCTGTTAACTGAACCCGATCGAGAGATTCCTTCGCTACTGCTGCTAACTGAAGCCGGTCGATTGGATGAACAGTGAGCGTTGCGCGCGGGGGGGGGGGGGGGGGTGGATGAACAGTGAGCGGTGGCGTTGCCTCTCGATGAACAGGACCCCGTGGTGTGGAGGGCTGGATGAACAGTAGACGGTGGAGGGGTGCCCGTGGAGGGGTGGTTGAACAGGACCCCATGGTGTGGAGGGCTGGATGAACAGTAGACGGTGGAGGGGTGCCCGTGGAGGGGTGGTTGAACAGTAGCCGGTGGAGTAGCGCGCGGTGGAGGCTGGATGAACAGGAGCCCATGGAGGCTGGAGGAGGTCGACGGTAGCCCGTGGAGGCTGGAGGAGGTCGACGGTGGAGATGAACAGTATCCCGTGGAGTCCCGTTTTGCGGTACGCCACACCCCTCCCGATGAAAAGGACCCCCGTTTCGACCGTAGCGCTCCAACACAAGTCCGTTTCCTCCATTTTGCAGTACGCCACACCCCTCCCGATCAACAGGACCCCCGTTTCGACCATAGGAGGTCCGTTTCCTCCGTTTTGCGGTACGCCAGACCCCTCCCGATGAACAGGATCCCGTTTCGAATGTGGCCAATTGAACACAAGGCCGTTTCCTTCGTTTTGCGGTACGCCAGGCCTCGTTTCCATCGCCTGTTCCGTCCAAGCCCTCCCGATGAACACGACCATGCATTCCGTTCCGACCCAACCGGTTGGCTCCCACGCGTTCCGTTGCCTCCCGATGAACACGACGCATTCTGTTGCCTCCCCATGAACACGACGCATTCCGTTGCCTCCCCATGAACATGACGACGACGGTGTTTCTCCGTACCGACCCAGCCATGTACACGAGCCCTGGCCATACGTATGCGCGAGTAGGCGTTCGAGACCCTGCCCGTATGTACGTACGTGGCCGTATTTTCTTTCTTGCACCCTGGCCGCTGTACGTACGTGTACATGCTACGTGTGCGCCTCTACTATGACACGTACGCGCCTCTATTACGACACGTGCGCGCCTCTACATCAACCAGTATATATGTACATACACGTTCGCGACCAGAATGACAACACTACATACGCTTCGACCAGATGGGTCCCGACCGTCAGGCACTTCCTTGCCTGCGAAGATGTAGCTGGTGGGTCCCAGCAGTCAGGGGCGAATCGTTTTTTTGCCCGGACGCACTTCCTTGCGTGCGAAGGTGTAGCTGCTGGGTCCCAGCAGTCAGGGGGGGAATCGTTTTTTTTTGCCCGGACGCACTTCCTTGCATGCGGAGATGTAGCTGGTGGGTCCCAGCAGTCAGGGGGCAAATCGTTTTTTTTCGGATGCACTTCCTTGCGTGCGAAGATGTAGCTGGTGGGTCCCAGCAGTCAGGGGGGCGAATCGTTTTTTTCGGACGCACTTCCTTGCGTGCGAAGATGTAGCTGGTGGGTCCCAGCAGTCAGGGGAAACGTTTTTTTCGCGACCAGAAGTACAGTACTCTTCCGATGGAAGTCGGTCGTTGACCACATTGACCACGCCGCGGCGAGAGCACCACGGCGGTGGACGCCGGCGAGGCCTAGGAAGGGGACAACGCGGAGCCGGGGAAGACGCGACAGTGGAAGCCCGCGCGGAGAGGAGTACGAGGGTTCACCGGTTCGGCTGCGGTGTGAGGCTGCCGTCGCCACAGAATAATAGGGGGTGTGGGTGAGTAGAGGGATGCCCTGGCCAGCGGTGGGAGAAGTAGGGGCGCTGAGGCCTGCGTGGCAGCACAGCCGGCCACGGGAGGCGGGAGTAGGCGGTCCCGCCGGCGCTGCTTTGGCGGCTGGAGCAAGAAGATCAGAGATTGAAGAAACACGACGGCCGTTGGATTGACATCCAACGGTTACGTCTGCTAGAATCGTTTGTTGACGTATATAATAACTAAAAAATCTTGCATACGCGTCAACTAAACAGGCCCACAAGTCAGACCACTCCCTCTTTTTTTAATAATTTATATATAGCTCATGGCAACTTCTTATGCAATTTATTGCAGTCGTTTTTTGGTTGACCAGGGCCAATTTCGCATATTTCTGTGGGTTCCAAACTATTTCTAATACCGAAATGTCGAGCCAGATTTAAAGTACTTTGAAGATATATTTAAATTAGGTTAATGCCCAGTGAAATAGGAATCTGAAAATGTGAAAAAATTCAGAAATTAGAAAGTAATTGCCAATTTGTCATCTGTTTTTATATTTACAACCCATTTCATATTACTTTCAAGATTTGCAGGCGTCTTGAAAGAGTTGCAGCCCATCAGGGCGTAGAAAAATAAGTAGGACTGGATTGGGTATTCTTCAGAAAAAATAAACTGGGCTCATTTTCACAAAGAAAAAATAGCTGGGCTGGTCACATGGTGAACATAAAATATAAGCCTGGGCTAGACGGGCCACAGGCCAGTTCAAACCCTGCTCCGTCTGAACAATACCAAACAAAAAAAATACTGCTCGAGTAGCTACATCCCAGGTGTCAGCCGATCTTGTGCTGTTCTGTTGTCTATTGACTATATACGCTCACAATGTCGTGGGTCCCAGATGTCAGGAAAACACTAGGAGGAAGCATTTTATTTTTCCATACGCTGACGTGGTGGGCCCCTACTGTCATCCTCTCCACGTACTTCTGCCGATTCCTATTGTTTGTTGACCATGTTGACAACGCGAGAGGGCGGCGCCGCGACGAGCGCACCAAAGCGTGCGGAGGACGTCGGCGTTAACGATTTAGGAGACGGTGGGGCGGCGATGCGTACGCTGAGGCGCAGCCAGTCGTGGGAGGCGGAAGCAGGCGGCCCCGCCGGCGCTGGTTTGGTTTTGGCGGCTGGAGGAAGACAGGACTGAAGAAACACGACAGACTGTAAAAGCAGAAGGAGTACTTAACAACCTTAACTGAAACCAGCAGGGGCACTTAACAACCAAAGCTGAAAGCAGTATGACTACTTATACAGGTTCAACCATACAAAGCACGCCTCGAACAATGCTACTTTACCTACAGTTAACCAAGGGTGAGGCCGCCAAGCCCCAGGACAAGGCCCAGGCGCCACCCCGCGCATCCACAACCTTCTGAAAGCGGCTTCATCTCGCAACGTGGTCAATAAACAGGATATTCGCTTTAGAGCCATGGAAAATCATGAACATAATCTTCTGTCCTATTCGCCAAGATGGACGGGCCTTCATTGTTTGAGATCACCCATGAATAAGTATCTTTTCACCTCCAAGGGGAATTGAGTAGGTCGACATAAACATCATGTTGTGACCAAGCGCAAGTCTGACCCGACCATGGTCAGGCATCTGTATAGGAACAATATAACTCGGCAGTTCCTGTTTCAAGAAGATCACAGCTGTAAACTGTGTATAAGCAATAGTTTATGAACAACATATATAACAGAAAATAGCTCGTACCATAAGTTTCTCGACACAGTTGGACCTGTTCAACGAGTGCAGTAGTGGCACACATATCCCACGTGGCCTTCCACCATTGAAACGCCCCACAAGGACCTCAAGACGATCAATAAAGTGTAGGAACTTGTGGATGTCGATCCAGTCAACTTCAGTGCCATTAGTAACAGCCGAGTTATTACAGAGTAACAAACGAGCAGACTGCTTAACTCTGAAAAAACCTACACGTGCCACCAATTATAAGAAAATATTAGTTAGAAGTAGCATCTTCGTGAGAGATTCGTTGCTACTTCTAAAGTTAAATTGTGATTAGTTAGACAGAATAGGTGGATTAAGAAGTAATCGAGGCAACAAGCAAGAACCAGATACAAAACTAACATGGATGAACAATTGGAACGACGTCGGGGTGGAAGATCGCAGTGAAGATGAGACCAGGTTCTGCTATTTCCATCAACATTCGTGCGCCAACTTTCAGTCCGTAACACTTGAGAAAGTTTATCCAAGTTCGGCCATAAAAAAGCAGCGATCTTCTTGGTTCATGAACCCAACTCGGAACTTATATCCATGGCTTGTCTTCACTGTGACCATTAAACTAGTGTATTCAGTTATGGCAAGGCCGAGCATCTTGAGTACATGTGTTCTGGCAGAGCAAATAATACACTGCAGGAAAAATAATATGAGAACACAGCATGTTCAAAAAACCCCACCCTCCCGGATAGAAAAGAGGATTCTAGGAACATACTGTGCGCGTTTCAAAATGCTGTGTTAGGATGAGAAGGAACAAGTGTGGCGTCTCGCCGAGGGCGCAGAAACCTGTAGGGTACTCGCACTTTGGGCACTGCAAATGAAACACACTAGATTCAGTAGGAAGAAAAATGCATGAACGGCGGCGGCTGCCATCCTAGGATTACCTGCGACCAAGGGACTTGGATTATCGGGGATGGATGAAGAATTCGTACCTGGTTCTCCATGAGAAAACCCTATGCAATCGCCGAGAGGGGATTTTCTCTGAACAAGCAGACAAGGGAGAAGGGGATTCAGGCCCAGTGAAATATTGCCGCTTCGTCCGTCCAGCTTACTGCTAAAGCTGGAAAGGGGGGTTGTGATTTGACGGCTCATTGGGCATTACTGCGGCGCTACGACCGGGGTGTGTCTACCGTGAAGTTGTGCACTCTAATTTGTGCATATGGCACGTGGACCCCGTTGCCGGTTGCCCCACATATCAGCGAAAGGAAGTAGAAAGACAGGAGTAACTAGTTACACATAAATATATTTTTTGACAGAGAGATACTCCCTCTGTAAAGAAATATACAAATCTTTTATATCACAGGCTCACCTTGCCGAGAAATATACTCCCTCTGCAACGCACGGGCATTATGGGGGTTCAGCTTTTTTTATGGGGGTTCAGCTGAGAATATAATACTCAGATAGGCTCACGGTTCTGGACTTTGGGCCGCAGGCCGACCCTGCATGTTTGGGGGCCCATGTGTTCTACCTCAGCGCTTTTCATATTGCAAGCGATCGGTACGGCGCTGGTTTTAGATGCTGTCGCAAGGCGAATACACAAAATTGAATAAAGCACGACAGCTGTTGGAATGAAATCGAACGACAGTTCCTAACCAGCAATCAGAGTTGCAATTCTATCAACGATATACCATGTGATAAATAATACTGTCGTACTACTTATACACACAGGACACTTGTTTCACCATGCCAGATTATTACATCAAAATCTCTCGGAGGATAGATCAGTTCGGCAGTTGCGTGCTGCTACTGAAGAATTTCAAAGTTGATTTGGACCAGCTCTCCTTGCCGAGAAAGTTCGATTTTGACATCATCCCCTACCGCAAGATATGATTTAGATTTGAACCTTGACCATCCTTTAGCATCAATCATCATGCGACCATCCTTTGTACTTACGGTATATTGAGCAGGTTCATTCACACCAAGGCTGCGCATGGTAAGAGAAACTTGGCCGCGGTCGCCCGGATTGTTGAACGACTCCCTCGTTGCTCTAGGAATTCTCTGTTTGCAAACAAGAAGACATACCCAAACAGTTAGATCAACACAGTGAATCATGTGAAACAACATGGAAAGAAAAAAGAACGAAGCACTTGGGCGGCCAATGCTTACCAAGAAGGTGGACATGTCGGTTTTTGTAAGGACTTTGGTATATGAAGTGCGAACTGCAGCCCAGTCTGTTGCCGGTGCAACTGCACGGGCCGGAGCAGATGCAAGTGCAAGTGTTGGTGCAGGTGCCGAAGCCGCTGCTGCTGCCGGAGATGGTGCTCCTTGTAGAGCTGGTGCCGGTGTCGGAGCAGGTGCCGGTGTCGATGCCCGATCCTCCGGTAGATCAGACTGATCCGCTGACGCGGTCGGTGCCCAATCCTCAGCTGGATCAGACTGAGCTGCTGCCGCTGTCAGTGCTAGAGCAACTGCCGGTGCTCGATCTGTGCGAGACAGCGGCGATCGTGTCTGGTCTGCTATGATCAGCTTTCTAACTTGACTAGGATCCGTGACCGTGATCCAGTTTTTTTCTTCATTTCTTTTAAACGCGAGAAGGACTAATTGTGGCGTTTTTGTTAAACCAAACTGCAGTTCATCATAGGGATTCAGCTTGTACTCAGACAACAGACTGATCCAATTTTTTCCAGTAATATAAGTGATGGACAGTGCCTTCGTTACTGACACGACATAAGAAGTGAAACCTGCAAAAATAGCCATCGTAGAGCAAACCAAACGGTTTATTCTGTGATGAATGTCACATGGCAAAACCTGCATCGTAAAATTGCAGGAAAAGAAAGAAAACATGACATTAAATCAATAAGATTTAGACAGTAAATCAATAAGATTTACTTGATGTGACACGAGTGAATCCTTACCAGGAAATCACTATGTTGAAGTACTAAACAGAAGATTGATCGTCCAACTACGCGTGGCATGCAGGGGCCCCGCCTACTCCCACAAGCAGGACAGTCCAAAGGTCGTGACAAATCGTATGGACCGAACATCCATGGGACTGGAAATCCTGGTGGGTGCGATAAACCCTGCAATGCATACAGATATTGGAGTGTAACCATAATTGATAAACCGTCCTCACAAAAAATATGATCTGGATACTTCAAAATATACAGACTGAATTGAGTGGACAGACATTAACATAGACCGTTCACACACCAAAAGCAGCGGTACTAATAAACAATAGAGGGTTCACAAACACAAATCAAGTACTGAACAATAGTACTTACTACAGACAAGCAAAGTTGCACTAACTAAACTCTGCAGACTATTTCTTGCCACCGACCTACGGGATGAACCCCGCATAACTGACTAGGCCATGGACTTCGTGTGAGATGTCTACATGCACCATCACCATCTTGTCAACCTTGGAGAACCTAACAGAGTGGTCTTTCCACTCATAAACATGATGATGAAGACAGCCGCATCAGATTTGTTGGGAAGCTTTACAAGAACCACACCCTTCGTAATCGAAGGCACAGCCAGGAAATTGTTGTGGTCAAGTACAGCCTCGAGAACACGCCTGACAACAATGCTACAGGAAAACACTAGTTCAGGACACGTGGCGACAAGGACACAGCAGCTGGATAGTTCAGCAGTAGAACTCATCATCAGGTCTTCCAGTTCACACGGCATGACTTTGAGAACTTCATCTCCACCGCGGACCTGGTTCTAATTCAAACAGAAACCATATTTTATTACTACCTCCGTTCAGAAATATAAGATGATTTTCGATATTATACTCCATATATGACTACATATACGCACAGAAATGAGTGAACAAAGACACTAGAACATGTCTTCAAAGGCATGAGAGCAGAGGGATTACATGCAATATCCATAACACAAGTTACTGAGGCAAATATACCCTCTTAAAAGGTAGCATTGATGTTCATAAAGTACTCCCTCCGTCCCAAAATTCTTGTCTTAGATTTGTCTAGATACGGATGTATCAAGTCACATTTTAGTATTAGATACATCCGTATCTAGACAAATCTAAGACAAGAAATTTGGGACAGAGGGAGTAGTTGAAAGTAATCTATAAGAAATCAGTGTCAACCTCTCGCATGTTTTGGTCAAAAGAGGAATTTAGAACCATCATTTGGCACACTAAAATCACATGCAAGATCACCCAGAAAGTTGTACTACCAGTACTAGTACTGCTTGTTAGATGAAAAAACACGATCAAGATCGAGAAAAAGATCGTCAACAAGAGACATTACCTGGACTTGCTTAATGAGGGATCCCGGAGAGGGGGGCTTGGACAGGGCGATGGCTTTGAGCTTGTCTGCGGTAGTCTCGGCGGGGTGCTTACGCTTCTTCGTACCACGAGCCTCGACGGTTTTGGCCAGAGCCATAGACATCACGTTGGCCGGTGCTCCGGCGTCCATCCAAGAGAGGAAGCTAAGAGAGAAGAGTGAAATGATGGTTGCTTCGTCCGTCCAACTTACTGCTGGAAAGGAGGGGGTTTTGTGATTTGACGGCTCATTGGGCATTACTACGGCGGTTCGATTGGGGTAGTCTACCGTCACTCTACTACGGAGTAATTTAGTGCATGGCTAGTGGACCCAGGTGCTGGCTGTCCCACACGTCGGCGAAAGTGAGTAATTTAGTGCATGGCTGGAGGAGGATCCGCACGGTAGAGCGTGTCCACTGTTTTTCTGAAGAAAAAAAATGATTACAGCAAGCGTTTCCACTCTTACGACGGAGGAGTGCGAAACACGGCAGCCACTTGAACATACACAGTGCTCCTACTACTAGGCATGTGCAGTGGTTCATACGTCAGTACTACACAATCTTGTTGCTAGTGTAGTAAGATATGACGATAACAAATGATGTTGTGCGCATGTCAACTACTCCTATATGTAACATAGTACCGCTTTTTCGACTGTCCGGTCGAGAATGAACGGTGAGATCAATGTTAACAGAACTAGGTCCACAGCGCACGGAGAGTACGGTGCTACAGTACTCCACGAAACATGAACCATATGAAGCACGAATAGTGTTAGGCAGGGTGTATGAAGGGTGCACGGGATGGGAGCAAAAGTTCCCTTCTCGACCCACTTTTGGGTGTTTGGCAGAGTGCATGAAGGGTGCATGAGTCCACACTAGTAGGTTGACAAAAATACACGAAGAGGAAACAACTATATTGAGATGAGAATGCAACCAAACACACCCACACGCTTTGTGCTACAGTGACTGATCTGCACCGTCTGAGTTTGATCCAACGGTCATGTTGCGCCGAGACATGGACATGCCCATGCAGAGGGCGCCTAAACACCACCGAAGTCCCTCTGCTTCTCGAGGCGCACGACGTTGGTGATGCAGGGTGCAACCGCCCGCAGAGCCCGCTCCCGGTCGACGGGAGCCAGCTCGTCAAAGACGGCGTCCAATGGCACGAATGGATTCCGGTGACGGAGCCCTGAAAGGATTCGCCCGGCAACGGCGACGGCAGCCCGCAACCCCTCCTTGTCCAGCTCAGCCCCCACCATCGCGCGGAGACGGCTCAGCTCCTCGGAGATATAGGTGAAGAAGGAGACCAGGTCAGGAAGCCGCAGCTCGTTGAAGTCGACCGGGTGGTCGAACGGGTTTAGCCCGACGGCCGGCATCGTCGCGCTGGCACGACGGTAGGCATCGCGCAGCCGCAACACGTGCGTGGCAACTTGGTTCACCAAGTGGCTGAGGCGATCCTGGACCTCGTCACGATCGGCCCGCTCGCGCTCCAGCCGGCTCCCCTGACGGCCTATCGTATCTCCCGCTTTCTGCAGCAACGCCGCCGACGCCTCGAGCATCTTTGTGGTGGACGCCTGCCGCTTTTGAAGCTCCGTGAACTCCCGCACATAACGGAGGAGCATGGCACTCCTCTCCTCCTTGAGCTCACGGAGCTCCACGTCCTTGGCCCTGAGCTCCGCATCCTTGGCATGGAGCTCCTGTGTCAGGCGCCTCACCTCGGACTCCGTGATCTGCTGCGCCGCCATGGCACCAGGTAGAAGCAATGGGGAGAGGAAGCAAAGGGGGCGAAACGGCTGAAAGGCAATGCAATCTACGGGAAGGCGGAGGGAGCGGGGAATCTTTTGGTTTTCACCACGGTAAAACACCAGTCGACGACTTCTCACATCAGGGAGCAGTGGGTTTTTACAGGCGGAGTCATCGTGACTAATTGCTGCCGCGCCTGCTCCCTGTCAATCAAAAAATTAAAAATCCTGCCGCGCCTGCTCCCGTCAATCAAAAAATTAAAAATCCTGCCGCACCCAAACACCAGAGCAACGCCGCGGTGGATATTTAAATTTACCTGCCGGCAAGTAGATAAAAAAGGGGTGAAAAACAAATGTGGCGGCGGCCTAGCTAATCGGTCGAACTAGCCCAACTAGCTAGCCACCGTGCTTCACTGATGTACTCGGCGGGAAAGGTGGTCTTTCGTGATTTGACGACTCATTTACTTGCTTCGGCGCTACGACCGAGGAGGACCCAGAAAACGCGCGGTAGGGCGTCCCACGTCAGGAAGAATATATGCGTGCACCACCCGGGAGGACCCCGAAACCGCGCGGTAGGGTGTGCCACGTCTCGGCACGGAGGAAAAATGTGCGTGTAAAAATATACTGTATCAGACGTAGTACCTATGGTTCGACCTCGGGACCCAGCCAGTCGGTCGAAAACACCCCACTAGCCACACAGCTTCATCATGCAAACGTGGCACGGAGGATAGATGTGGTTAGCTCCGTCTCGACCAGCCACAACGTCTCTTGTTCTAGGCGATTCTTCTATTTTCCAAGCTTTTTTTAGTTGTAATAACACCACGGCAAGCTAGCGCCGCTCTTCGTGTGTGCCCGTGCAAAGGTTAGACGATGGAGAGAAGAGAGATTGAGATCGCAGACCTGGGACCCACCAGTAAGTGAGACAACGGTCATGCACGTGTTGACGAGGCACTCCCTCTACTCTACTCAACGCAAGTACTGTATAAAATCAAGTTATGGGACAAAGCCAACAACCGTTCGTTTTTTCAGGCTATCGACTTACGCTTTGTAGTCCAGGTTGCCAGTTCGAATCTCGTCTTTCAGATTTGTTAGTTTTAGGTCCAAATTTGATTAATGACAAGTGGGACCCCCGTGTGTTGTTCCGATATTTCAGTGTAGGATGGTTTTTTTGAACAAACACTTTGCGCGGTTAGACAAGTAACGGCACGAGTTACACGTATTTTGCAAGTTTACGAACAAAAATGACAGCGGCATAGAATATCACATCCACCCCGCAGCTTAGATACTATGGTGATACGAGTTTTTACACCGTTGGAAGTGAGATCCAATGGCTTGGGAGTAGTCTTTGTAATTATGCGCAATTTCCAAACTCTCCAAAGGTTTTTTTTGCAAATAAAACATTCAGGCCTCGTGTGTGCCGCTGCATCTTCGATCCAACGGCTCCCCGGTGCTCATATTAGGTGCTCCCCGTAGCTTAATTACCCGCTACGGTGATATGAGCATCTAGGTCGTATGATCAGTGATCAGATGGCACATGCGTAGTACTTGTACTTTCTGCGCATTTCCCAAACTCTATCAGCCGTATATTGCAAAAACATTCAAACCTCCTACTGTGGGCCGTTAGATCTCAGTGAACTCGTATCACCATAGAATCTACGGTGCGGGAGCACCTCATACTCTCCCGTGCGAGAAAACATAAGGTGCTATCGCAGCTTGGATGCTACGGTGATACGAGCTTGGAGGTCGTTTGATCTGAGATCCAATGGCATCTGAGCAGTCTTTGTGCTTGTAAGCAGTGGCCGAACTCTTTTGGGGCTTTTCTGCAAAAAACCATTCGAACCACCGAGGAGGTGTTGGGTCACAAATCCAACGCCTCCGAAGAGCTTGTATCACCAAAGCATCTAAGGTGTGGTAGCACATGATATTCTTACATACAGGAGAATATGATGTCCTCCTTCATCTTAGATGCTACGGTGATACGAGCTTCGAGGTCGTTGGATATGGGATCAAAGGGCATCTAAGTAGTTTTTGTACAAATTGTGTGCAATTCTCAAACTCATCAAGGTTTCCTGCAAAAATATTAAGACACATCATGTGAGCTGCTATATCTCAGATCTACAAGCTCCAAGCAACTCGTATCGGCATATAGCATCTAAGGTATGGGGGCACATGATATTCTCCCGGGGAGGAGGGGTGGGGGTGCACAACCAATCGGTGGTTGGGAGGGTGGGGACAAATATAATCTAAACAACCCTAAACAGAGCTCCACAATTTTATCTAAGGTCGAGGGGTTGACCCCCGACAATCATAGCTCCGCCTAAACACAACATTTGCATGTACTGTAGTACTAGACTTAATATTCATGTTTCAGTTTCATGTTCATTTTAAATATTGAACTGAGGACCATGGATGTCTTACATTTTACTCCCTTCGTTCCTAAATATTAGTCTTTTTAGAGGCTTCAAATGGACTGGCACATACGGATGTATATAGACATATTTTAGAGTCTAGATTCACTCATTTTGCTCCGTATGTAGTCACTTGTTGAACTCTCTAAAAGACTAATATTTAGGAATAGAAGGAGTATTTTTGAATTCGTGTCATACATGCATGGTTTGGAAAAATAGATGCACTATACTTATTGGATTGTTGTTGTGTTCGTGCGTGTGTGTCTCTGTGTGTGTGTGTGTGTGTGGTCATATGCTTGATACATACAAAGTTTTCTCACCTCCATATTGTTCATCTTTTAAATTTGAATTTGCATTGGAAAACTTACTAGGGATACCATGAAATGTGAAATCCACGTTGAGATCACTATATCACAAACTCACTCTAATTCAACAACTCGTCATAAATCAATTACCACGTTGAGATTAGTATTTGCAAGGAAAATACGGGTATTGTAATACACATAGATTCGTTCGGCAATTTAAAAGGTTCCTTTCGTATTCTCGAATGGTAGGACCCAACGGCGTACCAGCCAGACCTTGGCTCGTGTTGATCCTAAAAAAAACCGGGCTCGTGTCCTTCGGTGGCGTGCGTGGTACGCACATTAGGCAACCCCAACCAGTCGAGCCTCAGCGTTTCAAGTCGAAATATCTGGCGGCCAGAATTCCAGCCCTAGGAAATTCCCCTCATGTCCCCGGTCCATAATGACTACCGATGAACAACGGAGGGATGCTTTAGTAACTAGACAACGTTACCTACCGTGCCGAGCACGGTTCAATTCCCTCGGTCGCCGCTCGTCAAGGTCACCCGTCAACTGCATTGCCTAGTACTACTACTACTACACCAGGATGAGCACAGAATTGAGCCCGTTTGTTCGTGCCTAGTACTTGAGTTAATATATCAGGCAATGCACTGGTACGGAGGGATTATCCTTTTACTCTGCATATATAACTTGTCTGAAGTCTAACTAAGCAAAATGTTTGACCAAATCCTTTCTTAAGAAATACAACAGGACAGATGTACGGCTTGAAAATTTATTGCATGATGCAGGTTATGATATTGTTTCGAATCCTGGATCTTAAATTTCAGAAAATCCAAAAGTGAGCATAAATTCTTGAAACTAAGCATGGTCACGTGATATGGCACAAATATTACTTCGTAAGTTTTTTCTTCAATTTGAGACAAGCTGCTTATGACAAGTTGCACAAATGAAGAGCCAAGGTATTTTGGAACAAAGACCTGTCACGTTAAGGCGAACGCTTTCACTATTGAAACCGTGGGCGTTTACGTGCCGCCACGAGTCCCCGCTTCTCATCGGCAGGTGCCGTCCGAGCAAGCGTGTGAGTCGACGGGAGGCGTGCGAGCAGACCGCTGCGCCGGCTGTCAGGGAGGCGTGCGAGCAGACCGCTGTGCAGGCTCACCGGGAGGCGAGCCCTTTGACCAGGCTCCGCCGCCCACCGTCGTCCCAACTGCTCCCACTTTTAATGTCGCCGGCGCCGCAGTTTAAAATCAACCCCGCACTACCCGGTATCGCTACAATCCTCTCTCTTCCTCTCCGATTCTCCTGTCGTCTACCTCCAACTAGCCTGACCTAAACGTACGCCATGCCGCATCACGATGGTCTGCCCTTAGTGTTCCAGTTTCCTGAGGAAGACACCCAGCCGGAGTCTCAAGAACATAAGGCGCTTTGGGACGAGCTTGAACTGGCCTTGCGGGAAGACGCCGCGCCTGTCCCCGCTCCCGTTCCGGCTCCCGTCGCCCCGACTGCGCCAGCGCCCATCCCCGTGGCATTGATGGGCTGGGAGCCGCACATTGTCGCCGAGCTTGATCCCACGGGGTTCCACGAGGTCCCCGCCGACTTTCACGCGCCCGTGCACCTGCCAGCGCATGCGCCTGCGCGTGCACTGACGCGCACGCCCGTGCCGGTGCCCGTGCACCTGCCAGCGCATGCGCCTGCGCGTGCACTGACGTGCGCGCCCGTGCCGGTGCCCGTGCACACGAATGTCTCCGCCGCGCCGTTGACAGCGCCTGTCCCCGCGCGGGTGCCAGTGCCCCCCTCAGCGGCATGGATGGCCGCCGTCGACCGCTTCCTTGCACCAACGCCAGTCGCCTCCTCCCGCCAGTTGACTCGCTCCGAAGTCCAGAACATTTTGGCCTTCCTTGAAGCTAGGCCAACGTCCAGGAGTACGCCAACAACGGCGCAAGACGCCGCCGTCGCCGTCGGTCAGTGGCCCGACGACACACAGAGCACGGCAGAGGAGCCGCTTCCCACCGCGAGACGCCCCCGCCGCCGCCGCGTAATCTAAATTTGCCATGAAAAACGTTCGGATTGCCATGCTTAAAATCCGAACGTTTATCATTTCCGTTTATTTTATATCGATCGTCGTATAATTTAAAGTCGGAGTCAGACTGAACGAAATGTATGGTTTGATCGATTGAATGTTCTGCTAGAGCCGTATCAAATTAAATATAAAACGTCATCAAGCCACATGTATTCCTTGTCATCCAACGACCTAGACTGCTTCAATGTCGAGCGCTCAACACGTTTAGCGTGCAGTTAATTTCATGCCAAAAATAGTGCTAATCACATGACAACACGCAAATAATATCCTAGTAGTTAATATCCGCATGCACTTAATATACTTCCAAATTAACGTGCATTGCACGTACACACTGACTAGTGCTGCTAGTACGTGAAACTGGTGCCGTGACTTGTGAACGCGTCCAGATATGGTCAACGGCAACATCGCCCGCGAGTTCTTCCTGTTTGCCCGTGCGTCTAAACGCAGAAGGGGAGGAGAGAGAGAGAGCACACATGGAACCCACCAGTAAGTGAAGGCGAATAGTACTAAAAATAATATTACATGTTATCCATTAATTAGGCTGTGGTAATATAAAAACATTATGTGAACAAAGGGGGTACAACAAACATTGCTATTCTACGTATGTTGCCTATTGACGTGCGGCTTGAAGGCCCGGTCGCATGTTCGATCCTCGTCCTTTATTTTTTAATTTGTATATGGGTCCAAATTTGTTTCATGACATGTGGGCCCCTCGGTGTGTAGTTTGTAGCACTTTAATTTGTGGGTCGAAATTTGTTCCATTCCAAGTGGACTATCGGTGTGTAGTTTTGTAGCTTATTTATAATAATTAAAGAGAACAACATAGTTTTTTCAATAATACCATGGTGCGACGTTGAAGGCGAGAAAGGACGTGCGAGAGAGCGATGACCGAGCCAGAGGGAAATCAACTAGGGGAGTTGCGTGGGTTGCAACGGTGTTTGGAGTAGTTGTGGGCCGAATGCTACGAAAATATAATCTAAACCGACCGGAATAAATGCCTACACAAATTAATCCAAGGTTGGAGTGCCCCTCGCAATGTAAATAGCTCCGGCTTTGCGAGGGATGGAGAGGTAGTAGCTTCAACGCGTGGAAGATACGGTGTGAGAAAGCGAGGTCAATCGAGAGACATATAGATAGAGAGACAAAGTGAGTGTGGTCCGACATTCATTGAACAAATATATATGCTCTGGAGAGATATTGTCCGATTGAGCTTTTTGGCAAGGGTGAGGGCTGTAAGATAGAGCTTGAGAGATGATCCAGTCACAGACGTGTAGATATATTTTGTGCGTGGGAGGAAGCAAGGTCAACCGATCACATAGGGTCGCCGTGCGATCGAAAGAGTGAGACGGGTTGGAGAGAGTGACCTAGATAGACGATGTGCGTGAGAGAGTATACAATGTGAATAGGTCGAATTGGGCTCAAACATGGTGATATATCGTTTTTGTCCGAGAAAGAGCGAGGTCAATCGAGACATACGGAGAGAGAGAGAGAGAGAGATTGAGTGAGCGTGGCCCACCATGAGGTCGAAAGAGTGGCGGCGGCTTGGATGGACTGACCTAGATAGACAATCTGCGTGAGAGAGTATAGAGTGTGTCGATCGAGGCCCGAACAGGGAGATATATCATTTGTGTGTGAAAGAAAACGAGGTTAAACGAGACTCAGATAAAGAGAGCGAGATTGAGCGAGTGTGGCCCGCCGTGCGGAAGAAAGAGTGAGACAGTCTCGAGGGAGTGACCTAGATATACAACGTGCGTGCGTGCGCACGAGAGGTTGGGGGGCTAGATAGGCAATGCATGTATTTAGCGCGAGAGGGTGAGAGGGAGAGGGGGAGAGAGAGAGAGCTCGGCATGGGGTGCAATGGCGGGTGTGTGAGGTAAATACATTTGGTAACAGAGTGGAAAAAGGGGTTGTGTAGTTGAGAGACTTAGAGATCGAAACATGGAGAGAAAGAATGAACGTGTGTTGGAAACCGATAGCTTCCTAAGGTGGTTAGGAGAGGAAGATTGACCGATACAGGAAGTATGTAGCGTTTGTGCGGGGGGGGGGGGGGCTAAAAACAACATTTGAATGTACATAGTACGAGACTTAATATCGATGTTTCAATTCGGTGTACATTGTAAGATTTGAACCGAGGACCAGGCATACGGGTAATTATTTCGAATTCGTGCCATACTAAGTTTCGAAAAGTTGACATTGACTCAGTTTGTTGTGCTATTTTGTAGGTCATATGTTTGAATCCATCCAAAAGTTTTCTCACTACCATGGTGTTCATCATATACATATGAATTTGTATTAAAAAAGTAGCGTGGATACAGTGAAATGCGAAATCCACGTTAGAATTGGAGATCGCTACGTGACACACACTCTAATTCAAATAACTAACTACGTGACACACACTCTAATTCAAATAACTAATTATGTGACACACACTCTAATCCACGTTAGCGTGGGTACCGTTTCGATTTTTTTTCAAATAACTCCTCATTAATTAATTTATAGTACTCCCTCTGTTCACTTTTATAAGACCTTGAAGACATTTCAGACAATGTGCAAAACAGTTCATTTTAAGTTGTCTGAAACGACTTACAAAAGTGAACGGATGGAGTATCTCGTTTCGAATGACTAATTATTGCAAGGAAAGCACGGGCATGGTAATACATACAGATTCGTTTGCAAATGAAAGAAGATTCGTTTGCATTCTCAAATGTAGGCGCACCAGGCAGACCAGGGTCATGTCGGGGTGGACGCTGCTTCGGTGCCTTAAAGGCAACTACCTTTGGATCACTGACATGTGGGCCAGCCACCTGTTGGGCACACATGTCATGGACACAAAGGCAGGTGCCTTAAGGCACCAAAGCATAGTCCTGTCGGGGTGGTCGCGTGTGTCGGACGGACGCGTAGCACCCAGCCACCCCCCCCCCAAAAGGACGATGACAATATAGTTCGCGCTTCCACGTTTCGGATTGAAATATCTGGCGGCCCCAATTCTAGCCCTGCAAAATCTCTCTTCTCCACTGCCCCCTTCCGCGCCTAGATTGCTCAAATCCCTAATTCGCCGCCAACCCTCGAATCGCCCCTCGTCTCGTCTCTTTCCCCACCGTTCCCCACCTCTGTGCCAGACGACGATGACAAAGACGACGGTAGCGCTTCACCACCACACCGGAGCTAGCTCATCTACGCCCTCGTCCACCGCACCGGGTGGTCCGCCGACAACGTCGGCCGCCGCAACCGACGTGCCTCACAGACACCGAGTTCCACCGCATCAGGTGCGCTTCACCAACTCCGTCTCCCAGCCCACCGGGGCTACTTCACCGAGCACATCGTCGCACCTCCGCCCCCCGAGGCCGTTGGGGCTTCACCAACGGTCTCATCCACCGCATCGTAGTGCTCCGCTGCCACTCAAGATCTGCATCCGTGCGCGGCCAGCCAACGCCAGCGCATCACCCTCAATGGCTCTGAAGTGACCCGCACTCTAGCTAGGCGAGCATGCCCAAACGCCGGCCCGAACTAGGTATCCACACATCACTCCCTTGTGCACTGTTCCGACGATGTTTGGATATCCTTTCACTGCTCTCTTAGCTTACACGCCTATGCAACTCTGACTTTAACTCTTATTTCTTCTGGAGATATCATCTGAAACAAGCAAATCCATTTTTTAGTGAAGCATGACGGCGCTACGGGATCTGGTACACATCCTGCAAACCCGTATAACCTTGTAAGTATCTGTCCTCCGGTACAACATCAAGGTCGATTCCTCTTATTTGATCAACCATTCGCCGTGTCAAAAATGCAGAGGGGGGTGCAAGGAGCACAAGGCCTGCACATCCAAGCAAGTGGTAACATGGACTTGTACATGGAACATCCCAAGCGCAAGCAGAGCTGCAGTGAGCCTGTACAACGAGCTAGCGTAAGTCCCTGCATTTCATTTAATTCATACTGGCATTCGTGTATGATTTGTGTGCAGTGGCTGATCCACGAATTCAAGTTACCAGGGGCGAACATTTAACTTAAAAAATACGAAGGCACTTGCACTCCGGAAATCAACATAACTTGAGAAATGTGAAGCTACATGCACTTTGAAAACCAGCTAATGATCCAAAGTAGTTCATATTATAAACACTAAATGATGCAAGCACCAAAAAACACAAAATGCAACATGGTGTACAAGGACTACAAACATGGTCTGTACCTGCTTGAATTATTCGTTCTCTGGCTGAAAATATCGAAGTGTAATTGCACGTATAACCAGTGCGCAAACTGCATATCAATATATCTATCCTGCACAAGTATGCCAATAGTTTCAAACAACAGATTAGAAAAGTATTTATGCTATGTTGTCATGATACGGGGACTTTCTGGTAGATGGCCTCGATGTTTCCTCAAGCTATGAAAATGCACTATAATTTGCTTGTCATCAATGCCTGCAAATCTCTGTCTCTCTCAACATAGTAGATCATCATTAGACACTAAATCCTTCAATGAGCTTGCAAAATGCTTGCATTAGATCCCTCATTAGACACTATATGTTCATTACCAGGAGCATGTAAAATGTTTGCATCAAATCCTTCATTAGCAGTCTGTTCATTAGACACTTCAGGCTCAAGAACAACATGAGCTTGTATGTTTGCACTGGAAACTTGATTAGATACATCAGATTCAGTCAGTTCAGTATTGATTGGGGGAGTTATAAAATAAGTAGAAATTGGTTTCATTTTCTCATAGATTCCCTACATACAAGCAGTTTTACAACACCGTCAGGTTTAACTATTGGCCAGAAATTGAAGAGTTGAATTAGATATAATCAGGGATGTGATGTACCTGCTCGTTGCGCATGCTACTCTTGCAAGCTGCGACTGTCCGTTTGCGCAAGCTCGATGCCATGCCCGTGCTGCCGCCGCTGCCTCCCACGCAGGCTACACCCAGGGTTGGATCTTCATCTTCTTGTCCTTTCGTTCGCTTGAAGCCCGGCGACCGCCCTCCAACGAGGGCGCGAGGAAGTGCTGTGTCGGTCTATCCAGCGGCGGCTAGGTTAGGAGCGAACCAGACTGGAGGCTGGAGCGAACGAATTGGGATTTTTCCTGCTGTCGATCGATATGGGAGGCGCTCGTTTGGGCCGCGAGCCTGCCTTGCACTTATGTTATTGGCCCATCCAAATTGAAACATTTTTTTCATTTTTTACATTGCCTGCTCGTGCGTTGGGACAAACAAAACTAGCGTGGGCCAACCTGGACGACTCAAACTAGGTGCACACTTTCCAGCCACCTGAGGCGGCCGCCCATACCAGCCCCTATGGTGGCGTCGCCCCTTTTTGCGTGTATGATTGGATAGTGAAAAATATTCCAGTGACGCTTTTGATTTACCCACAGAATGGTTGAATTGCTTGTTTCTATGAACTGAGTTCGCCAATAATGTGAAGGATGCCAGTCTTTTCATCCTATTGTAGATTGCTTAGATCTCGATATGCCAAAAGTAATCGCATGAAATATATAGTAAAAGCTAGTGTGATGTGTTTGGCTACAACTAGTCTGACTACACGTCCTCATATAACATATCAAGGATGCACCATCTTACCAGATTAACCATTCAACTTACCCATGCAGTGTGGGAAGAAAGAAGTATTGGGACTGCGTATCCAAGCAATTGATGCCATGTACTCCTTCGTACAACCTTGTAAGCGAAAAAGAAGTTGCAGTGTGCCTGTACAAAGAACTAGTGTAAGTTCAGTTACCTGCTTCTCGGAATTTTAGTTAGCCACTTATTGCAAAATTGTTCAATTACGTTGCTTGGCTTAATTTAGTTTGCTACTGATTACATAATGGCACAGCCTGTTAATCATATTGTAGACTGCGCCTATCTATGTGTTTGATACTTACTGTTAAGAATTACCTGTTTGCCTTAACTTAAATATCTACTTGTTTGTTTAACTGCTTTCCTGCTGCAACAGCGGGTTACAATGATGTTAATAACTACTTTTCAGCATCCAATTGAAACTCTTTAATTCCTTGTTTGTTTAACTGGTTTGCTGTTATAACTCCCAGTTGAGATGTTTTGCTAACTTCAACTTTTCTGAATCCAATCAGAACTTTAATGGCAAAACAGGTTAGCCCAAGATCAAAGAGCGAGGTCCCCATGGACGTTGCATCATCCCACAGCAGTGGCACCGACCCAATCGTGCATTATGAATTGCCAACTGCTGATGCTCTAGAGGCTAAACTAGTGGTAGAAAGAGATTCTGCTTCTGCACTTAGAGATGAAGTTGACATGTTGAGGAAGCAAACATCACAATCACAAGCAGTACTCAAGACAACCATTAAATATTTGGTGGATTTCAAAACGAAGCAAGCTGAGACTGACCAGATTGTTAAGGTCCTGAAGGAAAAAAGGAAATTAAATTCCTACTTGGTAAATCATAGGTGAAATGTTCTTTCCATACTTGAATAACCTTTGTGTTGTCTGTTCATGTAATCAATCAAACCATTTGTTTTAGATATCATGTAATAATTGTTTTTTTTGTTTTTTGGTTTGTAATTTTATTTGAGCACAAGTCTGTATTAATTGATAAGACTAGGAGACATTTCATTTGGATTGCTGTGCCAGACCTACAAATATGCCAATCGGGCTGAATGTGCATTCAGCAATAGTAGTAGTATAGATGGACCATAAGTGGCACGCATCGGAAAGGGCCAAGATGCTGGCTAAAAAAAGGATGTTGTTGTAGCCAAAAAAAAGTACAGCGGCCTGGCTTATGTATGTTAGTTGATATTATTGATCCATATACTCTATAAGTGTTTATATGTCTGTTAGTTCTGTACATTCTTGGTTGATTGACTCGGTATTTGAATCTTGATACATCGCTTGTGTACA
Source organism: Triticum aestivum (assembly GCF_018294505.1). Taxonomy (NCBI): domain Eukaryota; kingdom Viridiplantae; phylum Streptophyta; class Magnoliopsida; order Poales; family Poaceae; genus Triticum; species Triticum aestivum. The sequence continues at coordinate 300,984,970 of NC_057805.1, read as the reverse complement.
TATCTAAATGGGAGTACACATTATGCTGCGTGTGTCATTTGAGTTGGACATGAAGTGTTCCAAATATTCGAATTCACCTTAAACTGGATTCTAGTTTCTGAATTTGAGTATCGGCATTGTAAACCATATTCATATATGACAGTGGAATACATCTTTGTCGTCCTTTTGAAGATATATAAAAACACATAGAATGATTTATAAAGATTCATATAGGAATACAAAATGGATTCGAATTTAGTTGCCAGGGTAAACGTGGATGCTTATTGTCCCAAAATTCGAAAGAAGCAGCAAAATGTCCACTCCCACGTCGGCTGCCCGAAGCCAAGTGTTTGGAAGAGGAAATTATTGTCTACCCATTACACGGACAATCCATCGGCCCGATTTCCACTGCTCTAAATAGGGGTAGGTTAGTAACTTCAATTAGACGTGACACGACCGCCTCTGAGCCCATTCCGACACGGTGGGCGTCAAACATGGGCGTCAAAACTCATTTGATTCAAGCTCGTCCGAAAGACCTCTGTTTCTCCCTCCATTCCCCATTCATACACGGTGGGCGGCAAAACAAACTCGACTCGGCCGAAATCGGTGTAGGCAAATATTTTCAATAGGGGCAGGTTTGTAGCTTCACTCAGACGTGACACAACCGCCCTACCTGTCAGCCCCGTTCATACACCGTGGGCGCCAACCACCCTCTCCTCGCCCGAAATCGCTCTGGGCAAATATTGGCGAGATGCGAGATTACCGTCCTATCCCCAACCGACGAGACGTCCAAATTTTAAACGGGGGCTAAGTTCGTAACTTTCCCATATTTCAGACATGCGCGTCCCAAAAACATGGTTCCCCGAACCTCTCCCTCCATTTTCCCATTCATACACCGTTCGCGCTAGAACACCCCATCCCCACACCAGCCTCCGTCCGCCACCCCATCCATCGCCGCCGTCCTCCACCACATCCATCGCCACCGTCCTCCACCATGCCGGAGCGCCTACCAAGACCGCGTCGTCCACTGCTAGAGATGGACGTTTCTCATCCACGGCGACGGACCAATAGCCTTGCATCACGTCCTCTCGCTTCATCGGCGCCGTCGTCCTCTTTGCCGGGGCCGCTCACACGACCTTCTCTTCCACCGCAACGGGACTTATCCCCCGATGCACCCGTCTACCGCCGCAGATCTGCTTCAACACCACCGACAGCCATCGCACCCCCGATGCCTACACGGCGCCGCAAGAAAGGTGGTACTTCATATCTCCTCAACTTTTTGATCTCAACCAGAAAATAGATCTTAACTTGGTTACTCTACTTTCTTTTCAGCTCTTAGAATTTAGTTCTTAGTTCAAAGCAAACAATGGATGCTAAATATCATTTCTCCAGTTTGCAGCTTCAAATCTGCCATGGCACATCCATAATACGGTTTAATTGATCATGCTTAGGGTTTAATTGATCATGTTGGTTCCGTGGTGGTTTCTTTAATAGAAATCGGAGGGGAAACCCTCTTTTGCTAAAAAAATATGCTTAGAGTTTCCCCCTTTTATGATCACTATACAATCAGAATACGTGCTTCGTGTCATAATAACACTGCTCCACCCATCAAGCTAAACAAGCTTAGTTTTTCAAATACGAATTTGATATTATTAAAACAGAGTTGTTTAATTGGTCAGCTAAATGTTCCTAAATTAGTTTCGAAAATGCATGTTTGCCGCTCGGGTGTGTATCTCTACAGGGTGCCCATGGTGGGCCGGCCCACCCTGGGATTTTGGGTCGTCCCAGGCCCCGATTCCCCTCTGTTCTGCTGCGCGCTTCCGATCTCTACTCGCCCCCAGCCGCCTGCCTCGCCGGCGACTTGCCGTCCCCGGATGGCATGACTCTAGGAGGAGACGGCGGACTAACAGGAGGCCAGGAGCCGCTCGCCCAATAGCGTCACCGCTGCCCGGGCGCGCCGCCGTGCCTACCTTCCCAGTCCGTTCAGGGCTCAGGCGTGCAGCACCCACCAAGCCAACCCAATTTATCCTGAGATACGTCCTCAACACTCAGCATCCACTCCTCATCACCCATTTTCTAATTGATTCATTACTCATTAGGCAGGACTGTCATTAGGGTTTGTTGTGTGCTCAGTGCTACCTACACTTAATGGTTCAGATGTATTTCGGTAATCTTTAGTACCTCTAAAGTTCACAGGGTTTTCAAAATTCCGGCCCTCGGAACAGAAACTAGTCATTTTGGATTGTTGGTCGTAGTGACATTGACCCAGAGTACTACTGCAAGCCAGGTTTGTTGACAATTTTACTTGTCTTTCTTACTCATTCGATATAATATCCAATTATTCACGTCGATTAGTTGCAAACAATAAGTGCTAGACAAACTTCTTCATTCAGATTTTGGACGGTCTCTTACTGCAGTTACAATTCTGCATACTTGTCCTAGTAAGCTCACAAGTAAATGATTGATTCACTACATCTATGCTTGCCTTGTCATATTTGTTGTCAATATTCTTTTAGGGTGGACCACCCTGTTTCTAAATACTGGAACCGTAGACATGAGTGAATAGTATTTCTCTATGTGATCTCTTCCATCATGTGTGGGTAACAAACACTGCATTGTATAGAAAGAAAGTGTCATTTCCAGCTTTTACATAGGTTTCGATCTTTTACATGGAATACAATCTGCCTACTTGCTTTGTGTCACACTACCAACACTCCACCCTTGAAGCTAAACATTACGCCACTCATAATTGCTTAGTTTATTTGTTCAAATACGAATTTCATATGATTCTAATGTTCCTACTTCAGTTTTGAAATGAGTGCCTCCCTGTTATAGAGACATAAGGGGTTTGTATTTCTGTGTGTGGTCTGGTCAGCACGGTTGTGGAGGTGAACTTTGCATATGCAGGGGTTTATAGGGAGACACTCTCCGAGTTGAATCCGCAATGCATTCCATACATAATCTGACTACTTTTTATGTTTCATGAATCTCAGATTCGGAACATCATCATAATGATTATGAGCTTGCGCGCATGAAAAGAATAAAGCAGAACAATGCCATGGCTGTCAAACTTGGCATTAAGGGACTGAAATCAAGTCTGGATGCAATGCAATGCAAACGCTCTCCACCTACAGATTCATGCTCAGAATATGATCCTAACAGTGATTCTGAGCTAGAGGGAGACCTAAGTCAATGTAGCTCCCTAGTGGAGGAGTCAGAGGAAGATGCCCTATCTTATTCACCCATCAAGTTACTTGCTCTAACTTTCCAAGGTTACATTGCTCGCACATATCTTGCAACTGATGCTTTGCATTGCTTCTACTTTGTTGAACTGCCATTAGCTTAGTTTACACATCGTGTATGTGAATACGCCCTGCCTATTCATTTTCAGTACATATTCCATCTGTCATCATACCATATTTATCCATTCAAATGTTGTTCTTGTGTATCAGACGTTCAAAAGGAAGAGGGCGATTGCTGATCGTGGAGGAGCACAAGCAAAGTATTTGGAAAAGGTAGTGGCACCTGATAAATCAAATATCCCATTAGGTGTAGTTGCAATATCACCTGACCCACAAAATACCCCACCTCTAGCAGACTCTAGCCCTACTACACTGGTCATTTCTGATGCCCCAACTCAGCAGACCCCAATTGCAGCAAACAGTATGATTATGCCAGTTGACATAGCACCAGCTGTACGACGCAAAACCCCCATTCCAGCAAAGAGTACACCAAATCCAGTTGCCAAATCCCTTTTCGAACCAGAGAGAGCCCCAATTGCAGCAAATAGGACCCCTGTTCCATTTCTTCCCAGTTTAGAAGACGAAGCTTATGTTGTTGTCAGGAACTTTGTGCACATCTTTCCTTCATGGAAAGATTATACCGCAGACACAGAACAATTTCCAGTCTTCCTCCACAACTTACGCGTAAGTAATGTACTAATGTTATTCATGGTCATTACTGCATATGTTTCTGCTGACAGAAGACACAAGATTTCATTCTTTTAAATAGGCGAGGAGCAAACTGGATTGTGATGATGAGCAAGGGTTGGTTGCGCTTTTCAAGCACTCGTTGATGAAGTATCGTTCCTACCTGAGGCAAGCGCACTTCGATGGCAAGCCTCTGAACGAAATTTCTGTAAATTCTCCGGTGCTACATTTATCCGACGGTGACTGGAATAATCTTGTTACACATTGGTCTCGGCTGCAGCGTAAGGTACTGTCTATGATATCACATCACAATTTGAACTACATTTCTGCATTTGCCTTAATGTCTCACTTGTACGAAAACTGTTAGCAGAAGAACATTCGTTCTCAAGGGACCACAGAATCTCGCAACTATACTGCACACTGCATTGCTCTTGTGAGTACCTCTTGCCCTGTATGACCATACTTACTTTCATAGCTGTTTGATTATGTAGCATCATTGCACATGTTAGCCTCGTAATCATCCATTTGGTGGACATTATAAGATCCGTGTGGACTCTTACATAAATTTAGAATCAACCCAATGCTTTTGAAGAGGTTTAGCTCTGCAGTCCTCTTGTAAGGACTGAACATGGTCTATCACTGTACTTACATTAACAGCTACTCCCTCCGTCCCATAATATAAGAACGTTTTGTACAGTACACCAGTGTTCAAAACACTCTTGTATTATGGGAAGAGGGATTGGTTCATTTTGTAGCATTCTGCATCTTATCTCCCTCGCTCACCATTTACTAAAAAAGATCAGATCTATATTTAATCTTACCAACAAGTAGAATACACAGACAATGCCAGTGCAGAAGTGTAGCCCATTGCTCTTGTCAGTACATTTTGTCCTGTAACGCTTGTACTTCCAGGGATTGGTAGTTGATTATGTAGCATCAATCTGCATCTTATCTTCATTATCCTCTATCCCTTCCAGTATTGTCATATCTATAATTACTCTCTACAAAATGTAGAGTACAGGCAATGCTTATGAAGAAGATTATGTGCTGAAATTCTTGAGTTATCCTTCCCTTGACATGGAGAAGGGCATTATAAAGCTGGTGTTAACTGTTAATGTAAGTCAGTCCTTCTAAAGCCTTTATCCTCAACTGCTGTTTAATTTGCTCATACTCCCTATCGTTTACTGCTGTTTAGTTTGCTGTTTCTACCAAAATGCATGTTCGTAAGAACCGTAAGTTCTAAGTTTTACTTGTAAAACCAAATTCCTTATTCATACCATGCACATTACTTAATACTCCCTATATGTATGCTTGTTTTTGTGGATCTATAATCTAGTGTGTGGTGAAGCAGCCCACGTTTGCACCTTGTCATCTCCTATTTTATCTTACTGATGTGGCTGATGATATGAACAACATGCCATGCACATTATCCAAAATAGATACAATGATTTTGTTTGCCCTTCATCTATGCTTGTTATGTTGACATGGTAATCCAGTAGTGTGGTGAAGCTCCCCGCATTATGAACAATGCCAAATTATGCTATTGATATTTTGAACTTACTCTTTATTTTCTAATTTGAAATTGGATAGAATTGACAGAACAGTTATCATCTTTGTTTATACACGTGCAAAACCTGTCATCTCTCTGCTTTGTTTCAGGGTGATATGCCTGATGGCATGCACAAGTCTGCTGAAGGCTGTGAGACAAACCCAACATATATTGCAGCAAAGAAGGCAAAACATCTTGAAGATAGCGAGACAACCCCAAAGTCTTGTCTTGATGCAGTGTTCAAGTTACTTGAGACTAACAGTCAGACAAGCTCACATAATTCATTGTCTGAATCAGTTCGACTTCTTCAGTCCCAAGTTCTAGCAGAAAGGCATTCTGCAACTCAACTTCGACTTGAAGTCCTATCTCTAAGAAAGATTGCGGAGAACACCAATGAGAACCTCATCGCTAAACAGCTACACCTGGAAGCTATGACCGACATGCTAGGCCGGTCTCACAGCCTTGCTCAGCAGCTTGCGGAGCAGTTCCCCCGCAAGACTAAACTTTCTTGAACTGTCTTGGAGGTGGTCTCGGTTCAGTATTATTTTGTTAAGCTGCAATGGTGCCCAGTTTTTGTAATCTGCTTCTTCGTTGCGCTTTATGATCACTGGTGGCGAACTTCGATGCCCAGTGGATGTAATATACCTTAAATCCTTTATTGTATAGTGTAGGTTTATTCTTAGTTACTATGCCGTAATTTCTTTATTGTATAGAGTAGGTTTGTTCTTAATTCCTACTAGTTACTGCCATCATTCGCTATCTGAAAAAAATCAGATGTAATCGACCAGACCGAAACATTCGACTCTAACGGGCCAGGTTTTTAGCGGGCCACAATTGGGCCGGCCTGCGTCTTTCTTGGGCCCGAATGATTGGGGCCTTCACACATTGCGCCAGGCCCAAACTTACACCGGCCTATATTTTAGTTGGGCCTTTTGTCGACCGAGCGCTTAGTTTGGCCCAGGTAGTGTTGGGCCATTAACAGGCTGAATATTGTACTGGCCTGTTACGGCCGAGATGAAACCACGGGCCTTTAGCAGGCCAAAATGCATGTTGGGCCTCAACTTTCACTAGTCGTCGACGGGCCTTCAGTAGGCCGAAATGTAGACCGGGCCGTTTTGGGCCCAGTTAGCTCACGGGTCGTTACCAGGCCGAAACATATCTCGGGCCTTAGTTGGCCCACTGATATCATGGGCCTTCAAGAGGCCGAAAGCTTAGCACAGGCATCGACGGGCCGAATTATGCGACAGGCCTTTAACAGGCCCAAAGTCATGTTGGGCTTAACTGTTGCCACCTTTAGCATGGGCCGTTAGTGGGCCCGATGTCCCGTCGGACCATATATGGCCCATGGGTAGCACGGGCCATTCCCAGGCCGAAAGTCACACCGGGCTGAAATGGGCCCATGTCTACATCAGGCCTCTAATAGGCCGAAAATCACTGGGCTGTAGTTGGGCCCAAATATTCGGCGAACAATTAACGGGCCAGATCTGGCTTCGGGCCGCAAATGGGCCCAAATATTGGGCGAACAATTAACAGGCCAGATATGGCTTCGGGCCGTAAATGGGCCTAAATATTGGGCGAACAATTAACGGGCCAGATCTGGCTTCGGGCCGTAAATGGGCCTTTATTAAGCAGGCCGTTATTGGGATGGCCCACTAGTACCTGATTAAGTTCTACGAGCCTTTGACTGGGCCGACCTTTTTAACCTATATGGGCCTCTGTTGGGCCCAGCCACGTGTCGACGTATCATAGGCATGTCTCCTCCAATGGACGGGCGACATCTGGCCCACTGACGAGCTGACAGGTGTTCCCTTCGGCCAATCAGAATTTTACACATGGAAATTTCCCATTGGCCAGGGCTGTTAACGGGTTATCGGATCCAAAATCCGACCCGATAGCTTAACGGCGTTCCGTTACGGTGGATGCCACGTGTCGGTCACCCTTGACGAAAGCACTTCTGTGACGCGCGATTTATCGTCATGGAAGTGGACACTTCCGTGATGATAATTTTGGTAATGTCATGGAACACTTCTACGACAGCACAGGTATGACTATCTTGATTCTGTCATAAATTTGTCATGGATGTACATGCATGACAAAAAACGTGACCTACTGTGACAAACACGTATCATCATGGAAGTGTATTTTTTGTAGTGTTTATTGTGGCAAGAATATTCAGATCCATAAGATTCAAGACAAAAGTTTAATATTGACATAAAAATAGTAATACTTCAAGCATACTAACAAAGTAACCATGTCTTCTCAAAATAACATGGCCAAAGAAAGCTATCCCTACAAAATCATATAGTCTGGCTATGCTCTATCTTCATCACACAAAATATTTAAATCATGCACAACCCCGATGACAAGCCAAGCAATTGTTTCATACTTTTGATGTTCTCAAACTTTTTCAATCTTCACGCAATACATGAGCGTGAGCCATGGACATAGCAGTATAGGTGGAATAGAATGGTGGTTGTGGAGAAGACAAAAAGGAGAAGATAGTCTCACATCAACTGGGCGTATCAACGGGCTATGGAGATGCCCATCAATAGATATCAATGTGAGTGAGTAGGGATTGCCATGCAACGGATGCACTAGAGCTATAAGTGTATGAAAGCTCAACACAAGAAACTAAGTGGGTGTGCATCCAACTTGCTTACTCACAAAGACCTAGAGCATTTTGAGGAAGCCCATCATTGGAATATACAAGCCAAGTTCTATAATGTAGAATTCCCACTAGTATATGGAAGTGATATCATAGGAGACTCTCTATCATGAAGATCATGGTGATACTTTGAAGCACAAGTGTGGTAAAAGGATAGTAGCATTGTCCCTTCTCTCTTTTTCTCTCATTTTTACTTTATTTTATTTTATTTTACTTTTTTATTTGGGCCTTCTCTTTTTTTATGGCCTCTTTTTCTCTTTTTTTTTCGTCCGGAGTCTCATCCCGACTTGTGGGGGAATCATAGTCTCCATCATCCTTTCCTCACTGGGACAATGCTCTAAAAATGATGGTCATCACACTTTTATTTACTTACAACTCAAGAATTACAACTCGATACTTAGAACAAAATATGACTCTATATGAATGCCTCCGGCGGTGTACCGGGATGTGCAATGACTCATGAGTGACATGTATGAAAGAATTATGAACGGTGGCTTTGCCACAAATACAATGTCAACTACATGATCATGCAAAGCAATATGACAATGATGAAGCGTGTCATAATAAACGGAACGGTGGAAAGTTGCATGGCAATATATCTCAGAATGGCTATGGAAATGCCATAATAGGTAGGTATGGTGGCTGTTTTGAGGAAGGTATATGGTGGGTGTATGATACCGGCGAAAGGGTGAGAGTGCGTATAATCCATGGACTCAACATTAGTCATAAAGAACTCACATACTTATTGCAAAAATCTATTAGTTATCAAAACAAAGTACTATGCCCATGCTCCTAGGGGGATAGATTGGTAGGAAAAGACCATCGCTCGTCCCCGACCGCCACTCATAAGGAGGACAATCAATAAATAAATCATGCTCCGACTTCATCACATAACGGTTCACCATACGTGCATGCTACGGGAATCACAAACTTTAGAACAAGTATCTCTCAAATTCACAACTACTCCACTAGCATGACTCTAATATCACCATCTTCATATCTCAAAACAATCATAAGGAATCAAACTTCTCATAGTATTCAATGCACTTCATATGAAAGTTTTTATTATATCCCTCTTGGATGCCCATCATATTAGGACTAAATTCATAACCAAAGCAAATTACCATGCTGTTCTAAAGACTCTCAAAATAATATAAGTGAAGCATGAGAGTTTATCTATTTCTTCAAAATAAAACCACTGCCATGCTCTAAAAGGATATAAGTGAAGCACTAGAGCAAACAACAAACTACTCCGAAAGATATAAGTGAAGATCAATGAGTAGTTGTATAATTATGCAACCATGTGAAGACTCTCTAACATTTAAGAATTTCAGATCTTGATACTTCATTCAAATAGCAAGCAAAACAAAATAAAATGACATGACGCTCCAAGCAAAACACATATAATGTGGTGAATAAAAATATAGTTCCAAGTAAAGTTACCGATGAACGAAGACGAAAGAGGGGATGCCATCCGGGGCATCCCCAAGCTTAGGCTCTTAGTTGTCCTTGAATATTACCTTGGGGTGCCTTGGGAATCCCCAAGCTTAGGCTCTTGCCACTCCTTATTCTGTAGTCCATTGAATCTTTACCCAAAACTTGAAAACTTCAGAACACAAAACATAACAGAAAATCTCGTGAGCTCCGTTAGCGAAAGAAAACAAAACACCACTTCAAGGTACTGTAATTAACTCATTCTTTATTTGTATTGGTGTTAAAACTACTGTATTCCAACTTCTCTATGGTTTATAAACTATTTTACTAGCCATAGATTCATCAAAATAAGCAAGCAACACAATGAAAACAGAATCTGTCAAAAACAGAACAGTCTGTAGTAATCTGTATCAAACGTATACTTCTGTAACTCCAAAAATTCTAAAATAAATTGGTGGACCTGAGTAATTTGTCTAGTAATCATCTGCAAAAAGAATCAACTAAATATCACTCTCCAGTAAAAAAATTAGCTAATCTCGTGAGCACTAAAGTTTCTGTTTTTTACAGCATGATCATAAAGACTTCACCCAAGTCTTCCCAAAGGTTCTACTTGGCACAAACACTAATTAAAAAAACCACATCTAAACAGAATCTAGATCGATTATTTATTCCTAAACAGAACCAAAAAGCATGAAAGTAAAATAAAATTGGGTTGCCTCCCAACAAGCGCTAACGTTTAACGCTCCTAGCTAAGCATGATGATTTCAATGATGCTCACATAAAAGATAAGAATTGAAACATAAAGAGAGCATCATGAAGAATATGACTAGCACATTTAAGTCTAACCCACTTCCTATGCATAGGGATTTTGTGAGCAAACAACTTATGGGAACAATAATCAACTAACATAGGAAGGCAAAACAAGCATAACTTCAAAACTTTAAGCACATAGAGAGGAAACTTGATATTATTGCCATTCCTACAAGCATATATTCCTCCCTCATAATAATTTTCAGTAGCATCATGAATAAATTCAACAATATAACCAGGACCTAAAACATTCTTTTCATGATCTACTTGCATATAAATTTTACTACTCTCCACGTAAGCAAATTTGTTCTCATCAATAGTAGTGGGAGCAAACTCAACAAAATAACTATCATGTGATTGAAAATTAAGATCAAGATGACAAGTTTCGTGGTTATCATTATTCTTTATAGCATACGTGTCATCACAATAATCATCATAGATAGGAGGCATGCTTTCATCATAATAAATATTCTCATCAAAACTTGGGGGACTAAACATATCATCTTCATCAAACATAGCATCCCCAAGCTTGTGGCTTTGCATATCATTAGCATCATGGATATTCATAGAATTCATACTAACAACATTGCAATCTTGCTCATCATACAAAGATTTAGTGCCAAACATTCTATAGATTTCTTCTTCTAGCACTTGAGCACAATTTTCCTTCCCATCATTTTCACGAAAGATATTAAAAAGATGAAGCATATGAGGCACCCTTAGTTCCATTTTTTTGTAGTTTCCTTTTATAATATAAACTAGTGATAAAACAAGAAACTAAAAAATTCGATTGCAAGATCTAAAGATATACCTTCAAGCACTCACCTCCCCGGCAACGGCGCGAGAAACTGCTTGATGTCTACTACACAACCTTCTTCTTGTAGACGTTGTTGGGCCTCCAAGTGCAGAGGTTTGTAGGACAGTAGCAAGTTTCCCTCAAGTGGATGACCTAAGGTTTATCAATCCGTAGGAGGCGTAGGATGAAGATGGTCTCTCTCAAACAACCCTGCAACCAAATAACAAAGAGTCTCTTGTGTCCCCAACACACCCAATACAATGGTAAATTGTATAGGTGCACTAGTTCGGCGAAGAGATGGTGATACAAGTGCAATATGGATGGTAGATATAGGTTTTTGTAATCTGAAAATATAAAAACAGCAAGGTAACTAGTGATAAAAGTGAGCGTAAACGGTATTGCAATGCTAGGAAACAAGGCCTAGGGTTCATACTTTCACTAGTGCAAGTTCTCTCAACCATAATAACATAATTGGATCATATAACTATCCCTCAACATGCAACAAAGAGTCACTCCAAAGTCACTAATAGAAGAGAACAAATGAAGAGATTATGGTAGGGTACGAAACCACCTCAAAGTTATTCTTTCCAATCAATCCGTTGGGCTATTCCTATAAGTGTCACAAACAGCCCTAGAGTTCATAGTAAAATAACACCTTAAGACACACATCAACCAAAACCCTAATGTCACCTAGATACTCCAATGTCACCTCAAGTATCCGTGGGTATGATTATACGATATGCATCACACAATCTCATATTCATCTATTCAGCCAACACATAGAACCTCAAAGAGTGCCCCAAAGTTTCTACCGGAGAATCAAGACGAAAACGTGTGCCAACCCCTATGCATAGGTTCATGGGCAGAACCCGCAAGTTGATCACCAAAACATACATCAAGTGAATCACGTGATATCCCATTGTCACCACAGATGCGCACGACAAGACATACATCAAGTGTTCTCAAATCATTAAAGACTCAATCCGATAAGATTACCTCAAAGGGAAAACTCAATCCATTACAAGAGAGTAGAGGGGGGGAAGCATCATAAGATCCAACTATAATAGCAAAGCTCGCGATACATCAAGATCGTGCCAAATCAAGAACACGAGAGAGAGAGATCAAACACATAGCTACCGGTACATACCTTGGAGTGCAAGAGCTCCAGGATGCCATGGAAAAATGCGAGACCTTGGAGTGTGATGTTTCGGCTCGAGAGACCGAACTCACCAAGGCTCGCCAAAGCGTGGAAGAGGCCCGGGTTGAAGCTCAGGGTGCCCTCCAGGAGATCCAGGAGGCCAAGAAAATCGCGGCGGGTAAGGCGTTTTGTATGCAAAGCAAGTATGTGAAGAAGAAGTATTTCTTACTAACCTGGATTTGGAGTTCCACTGGGGCGTTTGCGGATCTGCCGTGCAGTGTTTCTGACGCTGCGGAATTCTTCCGAGCCGAGGAAGGGAGCTCCACGGAGAAGCTGTTCTGGTCGCAATATCTTGCGCTAGAACATCCAGTGCCCTTGAGCGATCAGCTAAAACAGCTGGTCGAGCTGCATAGGGTGGCCGAACTGGCCATGAAGGATTTAATAATCCGGCTGTGGCCTGCCGAAGCTATACCCGGCAGCTACTTCAGGCTCGTGAAGTGGCTGGTGAATGCCTGCCCTCGGCTGGACGTCGTCAAGCGGTCGGTCTGCATCGAGGGCGCGCGCATGGCCTTCGCCCGCGTCAAGGTGTGGTGGGCGAAGATGGACGCCGTCAAGCTTGTGACCGAGGGACCGCCTGAGGGCAAGGAGCACCGCACACCCGAGCGGTATTTTGAAGACGTTCTGGAGGGGTCTCGTATTGTGCCGACGCAATGTGCGCAAGACATTATTTTTGAATGCATACATTCAGGTTGTCTCTGCCTTGTATGATGAATCAAAGTCGTTATGTAACATAATGTTTGTTTAAAAATTTTCACCTCCTGTGCAGCCGTGTTGTGTGAAATCTGAGAGTTGGCCAGTCGTCGGCTTCTGCCCCCATGTAGGTAGTACGGGGGTGTTCGGGATGTAATCTAAACACTATTGACCCAATCATTTGGTCCTTGAAGGAGGTGTTTAGCGCAACGAACCAGGCAATCAGACTATGCGGCTTTAGCACCCTCACTTAGCCATAGGAGTTTGACAATAAAAGTATAGGCGCAGCCCCTAGTATCCGGACTAGGATGCCGTAAACACCTGATCGGGTAAGTACCGATCCCTCGCGCAATGTGGAGAAAATCTCTAAGGTTTTGAGACCTCCGAAGAGCTGACCGGCTCTTGCCGCATCATGACAGTCAGTTTTCGGCTTTCTCTACTGAGGTGCTCATCCAGGTAAACCAGGGCACAATCGCAGTAGTTCTCCCTTTACTACCCTAGCCGATATAACAGAATGTAAGGTAGCAAGCACAGGAGCCGGGCAACCCAACTATTGACCAAAGACATGATTCGGAGCCAATGCATATAGTGCTAAATTCGGGGTGCCGAACTATACTGTAAAAAGTGTTTGGACTTTGTTGCCGTATTGCGGGGAGCTATGAAGCCCCTGGAAAATTGACACGTACCAAAGTGTACGGGAGCTATTTGATAAAGTTATCAAAAAGGAAAAGAAGAAAGAAGGAAGGGTAGTAAGCTAGAGCCGCAGAATTTGGGCCGCAAACTGTTTCCATTATAATTTGATTAATACCTCAAAGCGCATTTGTACAAGTGGTGCAATAGGCAATAGGCTATTTAACATGCCACAACCAAGGGGGAGCTGCGTGTGGGTCTTGCAAACAGGTGGAGTGATCGTTAAAGAGACCACGTAAAAATTCCCCTATACGTCCATGCTTACCGCCGTCTTGGTGTATTTATCCTTCGAAAGGACCTGTGATCAGGCCGTCAAGGAAGGCCTGTGGAAAAGAAACCTGAAAAGTAGAAAAAGGAAACAATGAAAGTATGTGTATCCTGGGGCGGTCGAGCCGTATTGTGGATCACAAACTAGTTATGCCTCCGTCTATGCCCATGGTATTTTGAGTGCGTAGTTATGTACGTGCGGTACGAATGCCGCCACTTGATCGGGACTGGGACGGAGGCTAAATTGCTAGTCGAGCTCTTGACGAGCCGAGTTGTCTTGCTGCAGAATAGTCCAGACTCTCTTGACAGTGTCCGGGAGCTCGGCCGCCGAATTAAGGTTCTGCTTGGAAAGGTCGCTCTGCACTTCTACTGCTAAGGCAACGGTGTGCTCCTCGGTATGGAGGGAGCGTTCCGTGTTTCCATTAACTGTTATGACGCCGCGTGGTCCGGGCATCTTGAGCTTGAGATAATCAAAGTGTGGCACCGCATTGAATCGAGCAAATGCGGTTCGTCCAAGCAGTGCGTGATAGCCGCTGCGAAAGGGGACGATATCGAAGATTAACTCTTCGCTTCGGAAGTTTCGGGAGATCCGAAGACAACCTCTAGTGTGATTGAGCCCGTACAGCGGGCCTCTACACCTGGTATGACTCCTTTAAAGGTAGTCTTTGTGGGCTTGATCCGTGATGGATTAATGCCCATTTTGCGCACTGTATCCTGATAGAGCAGGTTGAGGCTGCTGCCACCGTCCATGAGGACTCGCGTCAGGTGCAACCCATCAATTATCGGGTCAAGGACCAGTGCGGCTGAACCGCCATGACGGATACTGGTCGGATGATCCCGACGATCGAAGGTGATCGGACATGACGACCATGGATTGAATTTTGGAGCGACTGGCTCTATCGCATAGACGTCCCTGAGCGCGCGCTTGCGCTCCCCCTTGGGGATGTGGGTAGCGTATATCATGTTCACCGTTTTGACCTGAGGGGGAAACTTCTTCTGTCCCCTGTGTTCGGTGGCCGGGGCTCCTCGTCGTCGTCCTTGCTTTGCGATCCCTTCTCCTTGTTTTCGGCATTTAACTTGCCAGCCTGTTTGAAAACCCAACAATCCCTGTTGGTATGGTTGGCTGGTTTGTCCGGGGTGCCGTGAATCTGGCACGGACGGTCGAGTATGCGGTCCAAGCTGGATTGTCCAGAGTTGTTTCTTTTATATGGCTTTTTTCGCTGACTGGACTTGGGGCCACTGAATCCGGCGTTAACTATAGTGTCATTGGTGTTATCACCATTGCTTCGACGTTTGTGGCTGTTGCGTCGGAGCTTGCCGTTGCTGTTTTTGACCTCGGAGGTGCCCGCTTCGCTTGCCGTGTTTTTTGCTACGGGCCAGCCAACTATCCTCACCCGCGCAAAAGCGGGTCATGAGTGCCATGAGGGCTGCCATGGACTTCGGCTTTTCTTGGCCGAGGTGGCAGGCGACCCATTCGTCGCGGATGCTGTGTTTAAAGGCCGCTAGGGCTTCGGCAACTGGGCAGTCGACAATCTGGTTCTTTTTAGTTAGGAACCTAGTCCAGAATTTCCTGGCTGACTCTCCGGGCTGTTGAACTATGTGGCATAAGTCATCGGCATCTGGTGGCCGGACATATGTACCTTGGAAGTTGTCGCGGAAGGCGTCTTCCAAATCCTCCCAGCTGCCAATAGAGTTTTCAAGCAGACGTTTAACCAGTGCCGAGCTGGCCCTTTGAGTTTTAATGGGAGGTATTTGATGGCATGGAGGTCATCTCCGCGGGCCATATGGATATGGAGAAGAAAATCCTCGATCCACACTACGGGATCAGTTGTTCCATCATATGATTCAATATTCACGGGTTTAAACCCTTCTGGGAATTCATGATCCATTACTTCGTCAGTGAAGCAAAGAGGGTGTGCGGCGCCTCTATATCGGGCCACATCTCGATGTAGCTCCGATGGAGTCTGTCTGCGGTTTTCGGCCCGGGCGTGACTAGGCTTGTCACGTCCGAATAGATAGCCGTCGTCACGTGTCGGGGCGCGTCCTCGCGATCCGTAGATCGATCTAGTATGTCCTGCTCTATTGTCCAGTTCCCGCCGAAGGTCATATGTATAACCACAAGCTGTTTTATCTCTGCCTTTACGATGAGGCGGGGCGGGCTGATGTTCGGCCTGAGTTGCCGCTTTATCCCGACCGCGTGGTGGTCGGTCAGCCGCATTACGTGATGATGGTACGGGCTCCGGCGCCTCATCATCGAACTGAGGTAGCAATTTGCGCTTCGGGTAACTTTTGGCTGGGCACTTGAGGCCGTATTCTTCGGCTGCTAGGACATCAGTCCATCTATCGTTGAGCAGATCTTGGTCAGCTTGAAGCTGCTGCTGCTTCTTTTTCAGGCTCCTCACAGTGGCTATTAGCTGGCGCTTAAGGATGTGTTTGGTTAGAGGGAGATGCTAGGGTGGTTATGGGTATCCCCATCCAGCTGGCTAGGGATAGCCATTTTGTCTGTTTGGTTGAGGGATGATGTTAGCCCATCTTTTGTTTGGTTTGAAGGATGGGTCATGGTTGGGATAGCCATTTTCCATACTTTGTTCTTAAACTACTTCCTTTCCATCTTATCGCTCTCATCAACTGGGGCATACACAACTCCCAGATCCAAGCCGCTCGCCCACGCACACCACACACAACATGTACACCACGTCATAGGTTGTCCGTGTACATCGTATATATGCGGTACAACATCGGCCGGCCGCGTACACCGTATACAGGCAGTACAACATCGAACGCCCGTGTACACAGAGTATAGCCACCAACGTACAACCGTACATCATCGGTCATCCGCGTACGCAGAGTATAGCAACGGTCGTACACCACGCCATAGGCTACCCATGCACATAGCTCACTCACATCACGTACACGGACGCACGCATGCACGCGCAGCTCACTCACACCACGTATACGGAAGCCCATGCACTGCACTGCTTTTAGGGAGGTCAGCGTCTCAGCGAGGGAAAAAGTACTATTCGCGCGTGGGTGGATGCGCATGTCCGCGACATTTTCACGTGCGAGCGGAGCCGGATTTTAGAGGTATATTCAGCATATGGCTATCCCTATCCTGTCTCATCCCAGCCTGTCCATAAACCAAACGACTGTTATCCAATAAAAAATGGCTATCCCTGTCCTGTGGGTGGCTATCCTGCTCGAGAGGTTCCTCAGGCACGATGAAATCCTCGGTGCCGAGGCTCACCTCATCCTCGGAGAGCGGAAGGTAATTACTGTCCTCCGAGTCTTCGTGTGTGCCCTGCTCATCAGGGCTAACTTGCTCATCTTCCCGTTCATCTTGTTCGGAAGTTGCCTCAACGGGGTCTTCATTTTCTTCGGCACCATCCGAAGTGTTATCTTCTCCTGTGCATGTGTTACTATCTTTACTGCGACGTGATTTAGAGCGGCACCGCTGACGACGGCGCTTCGGTGGTATCTCAGGAGGTTTATTCTCAACTGGATCCTTCTTGTTGTCGCCCTTGTTCTCTTCAGGTGTATCCACCATATATACGTCATATGAGGAAGTGGCTGTCCAACGTCCGATAAACGGCGGGTTTTGGGCCTCCTCTTCTCCGGCATCGTCGTCCATACCGTCGATGTCTTCGGAGCCGTAATCGAGCATGTCGGTTAGGTCCTCGACAGTGGCTATGAAGTGGGAGGTGGGTGGGAAACAAAGTTCTCTATCATCAGCCTCCAGTTCGAACCGGATATAATTCGGCTGTGATTCCCCCGCTAAGGAGAGTGCTTTTAATGAATTTAACACGTCGCACAAAGGCGAGTGTCGAAAAATGTCCGCGGAGCTGAATTCAACGATCGATGACTAAGCGAGCTCGACGCGCGTGGACGCACATGGTTCGAAACCTGTAGCAGGAAATGAATCCGAGGCTCCGGTGACGCAAATTCCACTCGAGGTTGGATCTATGTGCGGCTCTGACGCCGCTGAGACTGCGGCATCTGTGGCGGGGCTGAGCTTCCTGTCTTTGGATGGCGCAATCTGCTCCGGATCTAAGGCCAGAGCAATTACATCTGCTATCTCCTGTGTATGGTCTGATGACAGATTTAGGTCATGTTCATCGTGGTGACGGGGAGCGGCTGCCGCGGTCTCAAATCCATCAAAGATCATGTCTCCGCGGATGTCCGTGACGTAGTTCAAACTCCCGAATCTGACCTGACGGCCAGGGGCTTAGCTATCGATCTGCTCCAGATGGCCAAGCGAGTTGGTCCGGGAAGGAAGACTTCTCCTTGGACAACATTGTTGTAGATGATTAAAGGGGCCATCAAACCTTTTGAGGACAGCATGGTGGAACTCTCAATGAAAGTACCAATGTCGGTGTCAAAACCGGCGGATCTCGGGTAGGGGGTCCCGAACTGTGCGGCTAAGGTCGATGGTAACAGGAGACAGGGGACACAATGTTTACCCAGGTTCGGGCCCTCTCTATGGAGGTAATACCCTACTTCCTGCTTGATTGATCTTGACGAATATGAGTATTACAAGAGTTGATCTACCACGAGATCGTAATGGCTAAAACCCTAGGAGTCTAGCCTGTCTGACTATATCTGTGCTTCAGACTAAGCGCTCCGGTTTATATAGATACCGGAGGGGACTAGGGTTGTACAAAGTCGGTTACAGAGAAAGGAATCTTCATATTTGGACGCCAAGCTTGCCTTCCACGCCAAGGAGAGTCCCATCCGGACACAGGAGAGAGTCTTCGGTCTTGTATCTTCACAGCCCGCTAGTCCGGCCCATGTCCAACAGGCCGGACGCCCGAGGACCCCTTAGTCCAGGACTCCCTCAGCTGGCATGAGGAACTCGCACACCGTCGCGAAGAAGAAGCATGTCATTGGCATCGAGGATGTAAAATTCCTCAAGGATCACCTATGCAGAGCCTGTGAAGCTGGAAAGATGACCAAGGCCAAGCATCCCTCAAAGACTATCATGACTACCACTCGTCCATTTGAATTGCTTCACATGGATCTCTTTGGCCCTAATCATTATTCCTCATTCACCAATGAAGCATCTTTATATGGCTCTATTATTATTGATGACTATTCTCGTTATACATGGGTGCATATCGTCACTTACAAACGTGAAGTGTAGGAAGTCTTCAAATGATTTTCTTCAAGGGCTTCAACCAACTTTGGTGTGAAGATCAAGCACATCAGAAGTGACAATGGGACCGAGTTCAAGAATACTGGTCTTGATGACTATCTTGATGAACTTGGTATTACTCATGAGTTATCTGCTCCTTACACTCCTCGGCAGAATGGCGTTGTGGAGCGCAAGAACAGGACTCTTGTTGAGATGGCTCGCACTATGCTTGATGAATACAAGATGCCTCGTCACTTCTGGATTAAGGCAATTGATACTGCGTGCCACATCATCAACACGGTATATCTTCACAAATTCTTCAAAAAGACCTCATACGAACTCCTCACTGACAAGAAACCCAATGTGAGTTATTTCAAAGTCTTCGGTGCTAAATGTTGGATTAGGGATCCTCATCACAATTCTAAATTTGCACCGAAAGCACATGAAGGTTTTATGCTTGGTTACAGAAAGGACTCGCACACCTATAGAGTCTTCAACTCCTTTCACCACAAGGTTGTTGAAACTGTAGATGTGCGGTTCGATGAAACTAATGGCTCGCAAAGATAGCACCTACCTCCTATGCTAGATGAAAAGTCACCTGAGGAAACTATCAAGTTCAAGGCTACTGACGATGTCATTCCTACTGAAGAATCTGCTGAAGAAGTCATTCTAGAACGTGAAGAACAACAAGCTGGCGCACCTGAAAAAAATGGCTCTGAAGAAAATGCTGAGCCAACTCAACGTCGCCAACCCGCTCATCCTCGTGTTGCAAATGAAGTGCAGATCGAGAAAATCATCAGCAACATCAACGCACCAGGTCCCCTCACACGCTCAAAGGCTTCACATTTGTGTAACTTTTGTGGGCACTTTGCTTTCGTCTCTAGTACAGAGTCCACTAAGGTAGATGAGGCATTTCTGGAGCCTGAGTGGATTCAAGCTATGCAAGAGGAATTACATCAGTTCGAGCTCAACAATGTGTGGGAACTTGTCAAGCGACCAAACCCACGCAAGCACAATATCATGGGCACCAAATGGATCTACCGCAACAAGCAAGATGAAAATGGCCTTCTGGTGAGGAATAAGGCACGACTTGTAGATCAAGGCTACACACAGGTTGAAGGAATTTATTTCGGTGAAACTTTTGCACCTGTTGCTACACTTGAGGCTATTCACATATTACTTGCATATGCTAACCATCATAATATCATCTTATATCAAATGGATGTGAAAAGTGCATTCCTCTATGGTAAGCTTGAGGAAGAAGTATATGTTGCTCAACCCCCAGCTTTTGAAGATCCAAAGCATCCTGACAAAGTCTTCAGACTCAATAAGGCCCTCTATGGCCCCAAGCAGGCCCCTTAGGCATGGTATGATACTTTGAAGGAATTCCTCATGAAGAAAGGCTTCAAACCCGGTTCACTTGACCCAACTCTTTTCACCAAAACCTATGATGATGAATTATTCGTGTGCCAAATATATGTTGATGATATTATCTTTGGCTGTACTGACCAACGTTATAGTGATGAATTTGCCTATATGATGAGTGAAGAATATCAAATGTCTATGATGGGAGAATTGAAATTCTTCTTACGTCTTCAAATACGTCAACAACGCAATGACATCTTCATATCTCAGGAGAAATACCTCAAGGATGTATTGAGGAAATTCGGCATGCAAGATTGCAAAGGCGTCAAAATCCCTATGCCCACAAATGGCAATCTATGCACTGATGAAAATGGTATTGACTTCGATCAAAAGGTATACCGCTCCATGATTGGGTCTTTATTGTATTTATGTGCATCTAGGCCAAATATTATGCTTAGTGTTTGCATGTGTGCCCGCTTTCAAGCTACACCGAAGGAATCACACCATAAGGCTGTGAAGCATATTCTTCGATATCTAGCTCACACTCCAACACTTGGATTATGGTATCCCAAGGGCTCGACTTTTGATCTCATTGGATATTCAGACTCTGACTATGCGGGTGACCCTGTGGACTGCAAGTCAACATCAGGCACATGCCATTTCCTCAGACGATCCTTGGTATGTTGGTCCTTGAAGAAACAGAACCGTGTATCACTTTCTACTGCTGAAGCTGAGTATATCGCTGATGGTTCGTGCTGTGCTCAATTTCTATGGATGAAGCAAACCCTCAAGGAGTATGACATCAATGTGAAGAATGTGCCTCTCTACTGTGACAATGAGAGTGCCATCAAGATTGCTCATAACCCAGTGCAACACTCGAAGACAAAGCACATTCAGATTTGTCATCATTTTCTTCGTGATCATGTGTTGAAGGGCGACATCTCTATCGAGCACGTGAAGACTGAAGAACAACTAGTCGATATCTCCACAAAGCCCTTGGATGAGAAGAGATTTAGCAAGTAGCGGTGTGAGCTAAATATCTTAGAATCTTCGAATGTCCTTTGAAAAGTACACACATCCTAATACATATGCAAAATTGATGACTTAGATGTGCAACACACGAAGTAACGTTTTTCTTCAATCAATGAAGACTAACCCTCTAAGTGTGAAGAAATTAACGAAGAATTTGATTCTCAGAGCCCGACGACAATTGTATGCAGCGTCTGAAATCATCATTCTTATACGGTGGGTCACGCCACCAACCAAAAGTTGAATTTTTTTTATTTGAGTTTTTCTTCAGTTTTGAATTTCCTCAATTGTTCAAATTCTTCAACTTTGCATAGTCTTCACTCTTTCCATTGTTGATCTTCATTGACTATAAGTTTAGTCCTCTACAACATTCACTTATTGCTAAATCTTCAAGTTGCCTTTTCTGCTAAGTGAATGTGATCGGACCCTTCGCCCTCTATGCTAAACTCAACCCAATCTGTTCACAAATTCTTCATGTGCGTTCTATTTGAAACCCGTTTAAAATCTTCACTGTGTCCTTGTCAGCTAAAGAATTTGCGAGCAAACCGTTAAAATATTCTTATCTGAATTTTCGGTTGTTGCCGCCTAAACCGTTCCACATCCCATGATAGGATTTATCTTTTCACCCACAATCGCCACCGCTTTGTACGTGGGTGACACATGCCGCTAGGATGAGAAGAGTCAGGGGCATGTTCGTCCATTTTCCTCGGGCGAGCGGTTTTTCACCTCGGCTATATATACCCCTCCTCAAACTGCATTTACCCCGCTCGACCTCACTTCCCCTCGCTCGAGCTTCCAGACCTAGCGCCGCCGCTACTTCCATCATTGCCGGTGAGGAAGAGCTTCACTGCCTCGACCTCGTTGCTGTCGTACTCGTGCCGGCCGCGGATTTCTTCTCTCCGCCGCCGCCGTAGCTGTCTTCCTCTGCCAAGTCAGGGCGTGGAAGATCTGGACTGATGAACTTCCAAGCTACCACTCCCAGTTCGTCGTGTTCTTCGTCAAGGGTAACTAGAAGTTACTTTTACTGCCCTTGTTGATTTTGATGATTTCTACAAAATCTTCAAAAGGTGTTTATTCTTCAACTTCCACTCTTTAAACACCTCACACAAGAATCTGTTCTTGATCTGTTTCTCTAAGCAACATTTTTCTTCAAGATTCCTCAATGTGTGGATGTTCAATCTATACAACTCTGGAACCTAAGTCAAAGAACGCTTAGTGAAATTTCTCAAGACACGTCTGGTCAAATTCCTCAAACTTGTTCTTTTTGCAAAAAATTCTGAGAACGCATATGACCTCTCCAAATTCTTCGCACCTATACTATGTTCACAGGTACACATGTCCGCTGCTGAATCACTAGGTTCTTATCAACTTAACTCATTTGCAGCGTTCCTCGAAGACAAATTGCATACCTCTTCAGAGAACTCAATTGTTCAAAATCCTCAGCTGAAGAAAATGGCAGATGGCAAGAAACCTCATAAGGGAGGCAAGAAACTTGAAGTAAACACAACGTTTGAGATCCCTGATGACATTTATGAAGAATATTGCACTCTTGATGAAGCCAAGCATGGCAAGGAGAACAAGAATCAGCGCAAGGTGCGCATACAGAGGATTGAAAGGAGATGGGCATGAGAATGGAGGGAGTACAAATACGTTACTCTTAAGTACATGAAGAAATTCGCTCTTCATCGTCCTTGCCCAAGACCTCCATTGGTACCTGGCCAAATTGCTGATCCCACCAGCCTCAAGCACGGTGAGGACTATCCTGATAAATGGGCCAAGCGGCAAGCGAAACTTGCCAAAACAGCTAAGGAAGCAGTGAGGAAATTCAATGAAGACTCTGCTGCTGGTACTGCCGCTGCTAAGGCCTCTACAAGCAAGCCTAAGAAGGCTATGACTAAGAAGCCGACTCGCAAACCACCAAGTTCCTCAGCAATGCCCTCACGGCCAAGCTCATCTATGCCCTCAAGGAAAATTCCTCAAGCTGCTCCAGTTCCTCCTATTGCAAAGCCCTCAGTTGCTCCGACAAAGTCCTCGGCACCTGTGCATCTCGCCACTTGCTAAAGGACCACAGTCATCTCAATTGCCTTAGGAGCCTCTGCAAGTTCTTCAGCTCCTTCACAATCCTTAATAGGCCCAACTTTGCTGAAGACCAAGGCTACTGCTGGACGAGGCACTAGACCAAGTCCTCACAAGAAGCAGGTTGCCTTTCATGTGTCGTCCAGTGAAGACGAAACTGGTGATGAAGAACTTGCCGAAATCATCAGAGATAGACAGCAAAGGGCCGCTAGAGCCAGAGGCACAGATGTGCCTCTTCTGTTGGATCCCAAGCTGGTCCTTGAT
Source organism: Triticum aestivum (assembly GCF_018294505.1). Classification (NCBI taxonomy): domain Eukaryota; kingdom Viridiplantae; phylum Streptophyta; class Magnoliopsida; order Poales; family Poaceae; genus Triticum; species Triticum aestivum. The sequence continues at coordinate 300,961,101 of NC_057805.1, read as the reverse complement.
TTCATTGATCTCTAGCACAAGGACCCCAACACTCCTATGCCTGACTTCAAGCTCACTCCTGGCCAAAGTCACAGGCTGACCGCCTTCATAGGCGAAGAAAAATGGAAATATGAGAAGGCCAGGCAGTTGAAGAAAGCTCAATACAAGAAGGAGCGCTTTCTGAAGAAGAACATTGTCAAAATGACAACTGATGAACTTGTTGCTATACAAACTGAGATCAAAGGACTCAGTGATGACTTCAACGCCTACCGTGCAGATTGGCTTGGAGCCAAAGTCAGATTTATGAAAATGGCTGAAAGATTCACCTCAAATGTTGCTGCCCCAACGCAACATGAATCTCCTCAGGCTGAAGCCTCGGCTCAGCCAATTGAAGAACATGCCAACACCGCTGATGAAAATCAGGCTGCTGATGAAACTGAGAGCATCAGGGCTGATGAAGCTATTCCAGTTGCTGATGAGCCAGGGCAACCACTAGTGTTGCGCCTGAAGAACAAGCCAGGCCAGTTGGAGCATCTGTTGCTACGCCTGAAGACACTGAACAAGCCAGGGCAACTGCATCAGTTGCGCCTGAGGTAAATGAACCAATTTCCTCTGCTCCTCCTGCACCAACACCAAGTCCTATTCTTCCTTCTGCATCAGAAGCAAACAAAACCAAAGCTGCGGAGCGAGCAGCAGTGAAGAAAAGGAAAGCATCCACCGCCTCAGAGTCTTCAGCACCAAAGAAAGTGAAGACTTTGACGAGATCTTTTGAAAATCCAATAGATGTTGTTCCTGTCTCAAGCATGCCATCAAAGGAGATTGTTCCCTTTGGTGAGGACTATGAAATTCCAAGTGGATCATATGAAGAAAATCCTTCTGCTGCTTCGTCAGAGCAGTTGGATGAAGAAATTGAAGTGGACAACATTATGTCCACTCCATTGGTATCATCGCCCATACCTCAGTTCACAGCTGAAGAGGCAGGCGTCGAGGAAATTGATGAAGAAGATGAAGACGTGGACATTGGGTGCTCCACTCCTATTCTGAATGATGACTACTGGGAAAGTCATCACCCCAATTCACTACTATTCACTCCTCTGCAACAAATTCCTCAGTCCCCAGTTCAGACTGAAGAAATTCATACATGGTCTGATGAACCTCAAGCTACACTGCTCACCATTCCTGAAGAAATTCTAGCCACTAGTGATGATGCTCATGTTGCTGAAGAAATGGAGACCCAGGTTGCCACTGAAGATGTTGACACAGAAATTCCTCAGCCTGTGGCTCCTGAGACTGTGATTCCTGAGGCTGTGAAGACATTGACTGATACTCCTCAGCCCAAGACAAAGAATCCCTTCTCAAAGAAACAGAAGTTCAAAGCTGATGACTTCTTTCATGAGCATGTATTCTTCGCTGATTACAACCCTTATGACACTGCTCGTCTTCGAAGGAAGCATTTCTGGACAGCAAGTCAGATGAATTTCTATTCTTCTCTGCTTTTCGACAAAGACAAGATCTTCGACCATGAACATATTCCTCATGTTGATATGGAGTCACTGCCTTGCTTCACCCCAGTCCTCAGTGTTCTTCATGACGCTGGGCTCCTCAACTTCTGCACCGACATCGTTGATTGGAATGAAGAGCTCATTCTTCAGTTCTATGCCACGTTGCACATCACCGGCAACGCTGAAGATGTGAATTCATGGGTGTTGGACTGGATGACTGATAACACTCATTACAAAGCACCGGCCTCTGAATTACTTCATGCCCTACCAATCAGTCCTCCCCATGAAGGTGCGCGGCTCATCTACCATGAACCTGAGCTATCTGATCATTACATGAAGTGTTGATGAAACCTCTGAAGCCTGGTCAAGCCCCAAGAACCAAATTCCTCGTGAAGGAATTGCTCTATGTGCCAAGGACAGTCTACAGAATTTTGACCAAGACCCTCAGTCCAATCAAAGGCCACGACTCTAATGAAGAAGAGGTCATTGGCATCATGAAGAACCTGCTATTCAACATCATCCATGGAGTTCCAATCAACTACCATGATTTCTTCATGAGGAATATGGCAAATGTTGCACTCTCACCTTTTGAGTTGAAGCCTTACGCTCCTTGGATCATGAGATTCATCAGATCAAGGTCTTCAATCAACTACAAGGCTAACTTTCAAAATCATCTCAGCTACTTGCCGCCCATTGAAGTCCTCAATCGTCCTATTTCCTCATCTGATGAGAAGGGCAAGGCTACGATTATTGATGAAGGCACTCGTCCATTGGATGGACAGTTTTGCAAAGCTACATCCTACTCCACCAATGATGACTCTGCTACTCATGACTCTGCCGCTATTACTTCAAAGCAATATCCTCAAGGCACAGCTCCAAGGGTGATGACTGATCGTGAGCTTCTCCTTAGCCTTCATCAGAAGGTCGATCGCAACCATAAATGGGTCAAGCGTCAGTTTGGTTCAATTCTTCAGAACATGACCATCACTCAGAATTCAGTGAAGAAGAACCATTACTATCTGCATGAAGCATTTGATCGCACCTGGGCTGTTCCGTCTCATCTCTACGGTGAAGAAGATCTTAAATAGATGGGCTTCAAGCAGGACTTTGACCGGTCTCAGCCACCTTCGAAGAAATTCAAGAAGGTAAAAGTTCCAGCTCTTATTCTTCATCGCGTGAGACTGATGAATATGAAGACTTGGACAACACTGCGGCAGGTCCTACATCAACAAACGACCCCAACAACGCTGGCGCTCCTCCATCGACTTCGTGATGATATTCTTCAGGGGCGTTAGTCCTCATTTTTCATCCCTTTTGGCCATTCGATGACAAAGGGGGAGAAATTTGAGTTAGTCTTCAAGCGGGTCTATATATGGGCATTTTTTTGCTAAGTTACAACTATCGTTCTTTTGAAAACTTTGTTGGATCGAGTTGTAATCTTAACTCCGATTGTGGTCTGATACATTCGCTATGTTCTTCTGCATGCTATTTACTCATATATGTTAATGCACGCATGCTGAATTACATCAGTCACCATATTTCATCATGCATTTCAAATTCTTCATATCATTTGTTAAATGCGTGTATGAATTACAAGATATAGGGGCAGATCTCCATGATTCTACTCTTCAATGTGCATTGCTTCAAAAGTAAATTCCTCACATATGCACATCTTCAGGGGGAGTTCTTCTATATCTTGCAATCAAATTCCTCAATATCAGTATTTACACTTCATATGTTTAATCCCCGTTGAAAACTTAACCTATATTTTCATCAATCACCAAAAAGGGGGAGATTGTAAGTGCATCTAGTGCCCCTTAGTGATTTTGGTGTATTGAAGACTTATAGGTTAAGGGACTAATGTGTTTGTGAGTGTACACATGTCTATAAGTATGAGGAGTTTGATGTTTACAGAGAAAGTCGACCCCTAAAAATGAATGTCTTCAACTGAAGACTTTGGCTTTCTGAAGACTTTGAAAGTGAAGAAATTGGTGTGACCATGAGGACTTGATATCCATGCGAGGAACACGAAGTGTGAAGACTTTTGTTTTTGTAGTTTCATTTTCTTTTTCTTGAGTCATAGGAAACACCGTACTGTTAAAGGGGGTCGAGGAAAAACTAAGGAAAAAGTTTCCAAGTGATGCTCATCTCAAAATCCTACACCTACCATTCCCTTCGAGAGAAGCCATTGGAAATCTCATACAGTTCAATCAATTTCTTCAGTGACAGAGACAAAGTTCTTCTGGTCTATGAGGAATTTGTTCTGACTGAGGAGTCAGGAATTCGCCAGTGCGGATTGCCTACTAGTGAGGAACATGATAGCCCTGAGGAAATTGAGAGATCAAATTTCTGACCGTTGCTGTGCTATGTGCCAGCTGTCCCAAAATATCTACCCACCTAACGGTCATATCATTGAAGGGAATTTATGTCTTATCATGTCGGGCTGCTCCCTAGGCTATAAATAGCCGCCCCCTACAACCACTAGTTGGTTGGCTGCTCCGAGAGAAACTGACACTTGTCATTGAGAGCATCCCATCCTCCGAGGACTTTGAGCGAAAATCATCAAGTGAGGAAAACCCAAACCTAAACATGTACAAACCCAAAGTGATTGAGCATCGAAGAGATTGTTCCTGTGTGGATCCGATGCTTGTTACCTTTGAAGACTGTGCATCTTCCAGACGGTTAAGCGTCATGGTCTAGAGCATCCAAGAGGAAATTGTGGATCGCGAGTGACCGAGTTTGTGAAGGTTTGGAAGTCACCTGAAGACTTACCACGAGTGATTGGGTGAGGTCTATGTGAACTTAGCTCAAGGAGAATACGGTGAGGACTGTGTGTCCTTAGGTTTAAATACCTAGCTGCTCCAACCAAACGTACAACTGTCACAACAGTTGGAACTAGTCTACCAAATCACTCTCTTCACCAAGCTAACTAGTTCTGTTTCCTCAACCATTTCATTTCCTCATTACCGTGTTGTGTACTTGATTGCTACTATTTGAAGACTTTGTCTGAAGACTTTCTCAATTTCCTCAGTGCAATTTCTTCAGTCAGTTTGTCTCTAGCCTGCTTATCCTATGTTTATGCTTCCCGTACTCTATGCTTGTTTTCATTTCATCATGATGACTGTGCTTCTGTTTTGTTATGCTTGCATCTGAGTACTTATTCCACTGCTAGTCGCTCGTGACTTAGGAATTTCCTCACTGTGAAATTCCTTAGTGATGAATTTGTAAAAATCGCCTATTCACCCCCCTCTAGTCGACTTAACGCACTTTCAATTACCGAGAGGGCCCAGAGATACCTCTCCGATACTCGGAGTGACAAATCCTAATCTCGATCTATGCCAGCCTAACAAACACCTTTGGAGACACCTGTAGAGCATCTTTATAATCACCCAGTTACGTTGTGATGTTTGATAGCACACAAGGTGTTCCTCCGGTATTCGGGAGTTGCATAATCTCATAGTCAAAGGAATATGTATAACTCATGAAGAAAGCAATAACAATAAAACTTAACTATCATTATGCTAAGCTAACGGGTGGCTCTTGTCTATCACATCATTCTCCTAATGATGTGATCCCGTTCATCAAATGACAACACATGTCTATGGTCAGGAAACTTAACCATCTTTGATTAATGAGCTAGTCAAGTAGAGGCATACTAGGGACACTTTGTTTTGTCTATGTATTCACACATGTATCAAGTTTCCAGTTTATACAATTCTAGCATGAATAATCAACATTTATCATGATATAAGGGAATATAAATAACAACTTTATTATTGCCTCTAGGGCTTATTTCCTTCAGTCTCCCACTTGCACTAGAGTCAATAATCTAGATTACATTGTAATGATTCTAACACCCATGGAGTCTTGGTGCTGATCATGTTTTGTTCGTGGAAGAGGCTTAGTCAATAGGTGTGCAACATTCAGATCCGTATGTATTTTGCAAATCTCTATGTCTCCCTCCTTGACTTGATCGCGGATGGAGTTGAAGCGTCTCTTGATGTGTTTGGTTCTCTTGTGAAATCTGGATTCCTTCGCTAAGGCAATTGCTCCAGTATTGTCACAAAAGATTTTCATTGGACCCGATGCACTAGGTATTACACCTAGATCGGATATGAACTCCTTCATCCAGACTCCTTCAGTTGCTACTTACGAAGCAGCTATTTACCCCACTTCACACGTAGATCCCGCCACAACTCTTTGCTTGGAACTGCACCAATTGACAGCTCCTCCATACAATATAAATACGTATCCGGTTTGTGACTTAGAGTCATCTGGATCAGTGTCAAAGCTAAAATCGACGTAACCGTTTACGACGAGACCTTTGACATCAGGTCTGGTATACAACATTGCATACATGATAGAACCTATGGCTGAGGTATAGGGAATGACTTTCATTTTCTCTCTATCTTCTGTAGTGGTCGGGCATTGAGTCTGACTCAACTTCACACCTTGTAACGCGGGCAAAAACCCTTTCTTTGACTGATCCATTTTGAACTTCTTCAAATCTTTATGAAGGTATGTGCTTTGTGAAATTCCAAATAAGCGTCTTGATCTATCTCTAAGATCTTGATGCCCAATATATAAGCAGCTTCACAGAGGTCTTTCATTGAAAAATTCTTATTCAACTATCCTTTTATGCTATCCTGAAATTCTATATCATTTCCAATCAACAATATGTCATCTACATATAATATTAGAAACGCTACAGAGCTCCCACTCACTTTCTTGTAAATACAGGCTTCTCCAAAAGTCTGTATAAAACCATATGCTTTGATCACACTATCAAAGCGTATTTCAACTCCGAGAGGCTTGCACCAGTCCATAAATGGATCGCTGGAGCTTGCACACTTTGTTAGCACCTTTAGGATCGACAAAACCTTCTGGTTGCATCATATACAACTCTTCTTTAAGAAATCCATTAAGGAATGCAATTTTGACATCCATTTGCCAAATTTCATAATCATAAAATGCGGCAATTGCTAACCTGATTCTGACAGACTTAAGCATCGCTACATGTAGTCAACTCCTTGAACTTGTCAAAAACCTTTCGAACAAGTCGAGCTTTGTAGACAATAACATTACCATTACCATCAGCGTCAGTCTTCTTCTTGAAGATCCATTTATTCTCTATGGCTTGCTGATCATCGGGCAAGTCAACCAAAGTCCATACTTTGTTCTCATACATGGATCCCATCTCAGATTTCATGGCCTCAAGCCATTTCGCGGGATCTGGGCTCATCATCGCTTCCTCATAGTTCGTAGGTTCGTCATGGTCTAGTAACATGACCTCCAGAACAGGATTACCGTACCACTATGGTGTGGAACGTACTCTGGTTTACCTATGAGGTTCGGTAGTAACTTGATCTGAAGTTTCATGATCATCATCATTAGCTTCCTCACTAATTGGTGCAGGCATCACGGGAACAGTTTTCTGTGATGAACTACTTTCCAATTCAAGAGAAGGTAAAATTACCTCATCAAGTTCTACTTTCCTCCCACTCACTTCTTTCGAGAGAAACTCCTTCTCTAGAAAGGATCCATTCTTAGGAACAAATATCTTGCCTTCGGATCTGTAATAGAAGGTGTACCCTGTCGGTGTCAAAACCGGCGGATCTTGGGTAGGGGGTCCCGAACTGTGGGTCTAAGGTCGATGGTAACAGGAGACAGGGGACACGATGTTTACCCAGGTTCGGGCCCTCTCTTGGAGGTAATACCCTACTTCCTGCTTGATTGATCTTGATGAATATGAGTATTACAAGAGTTGATCTACCACGAGATCGTAATGGCTAAAATCCTAGAAGTCTAGCCTGTATAATTATGATTATTCGCCCTACGGACTAAACCCTCCGGTTTATATAGACACTGGAGGGGACTAGGGTTGTACAAAGTTGGTACAGAGAAAGGAATCTTCACATCCGAACGCCAAGCTTGCCGTCCACGCCAAGGAGAGTCCCATCCGGACATGGGTGAGAGTCTTCGGTCTTGTATCTTCATAGCCCATCAGTCCGGCCCATGTCCAATAGGCCGGACGCCGGAGGACCCCTTAGTCCAGGACTCCCTCAGTAGCCCACGAACCAGGCTTTCAATGACGATGTGTCCGGCTCGCAGATTGTCTTCGGCATTGCAAGGCGGGTTCCTCCTCCGACGTCTTCAAAGAGCTGTATTCGGCCTTCCATTTAATGTCATACTCATCGGCTTCTGTGCATCCATGGCTTCAGCTTCCACGTGTCGAGCGAATACGAGAGGTCAAGGTATTTTTTGCACATAACACCCTGGCCATGTAGGAAAAGCGCCTATTTAAAGAGACTGGATCTCAGATCCATTCCACACCACACGGAAAATCCTCAGAGCTTGCTAGGAGAAACTACTCCAACATGGACAACGCTCCCAGTTCTTCCTCTTGTCCCCACGGCTCCGTAAAAGGCAATTGGGAGTGATGTTCCATATCCCATGGTCAGCTAGTGAAGCTGCAAACACAGGGATTTCTTCCCCCCGCGGATCTAGTCCCTGTTCGAGCAGGATTGACCTCCTTCAACGGTGGGGCTGAAGCGGAGAATTTCCCCAATCTAGCCAGGGGGAATGAGTGTGCTTCGTTCCCTCCTTGCTAAGAGGCGTCGGATTTCCAATTCACCCGTTCCTTCGGGGACTTCTGGAGTATTATGGCCTCCAACTGCACAATTTCACTTCTGCCTCCATCCTGCACTTGCGGGCTATGTTGCTCTTTGTGAGCTATTCCTGGGTTGTGAGGCCCATTTTGAATTATGGAGGAAACTATTCTGCCTCGTCCCTCGTAACCAAGCGGGATCGATATTCGAAGTGGGTGGAGCCGAGGTACGGCGCATTGCCGAGACCGGATACCTATCCGGCACGCCAAAGAAGGCATCCGAAGAGTGGCCTTCCGAGTGGTTCTATACTGAGGACGTCACCCTTCCCGACCCAGTCCGAATGGGTCTTCCCGAATTTTCAAGCGCTCTGTTGAAGAAACGCCATAGCTGGCGCCCTCGGAGCCTCGAGGAGGAAGATAGCGCGGAAGTCCGTCAATTGATGGGCAATATAAAGGCGCTTGCCCAGTCCGGACTATCAATAGTCGAGGTAATGACGACTTCCATAGTGCGGGGAGTTCAGCCACTCCAATACAGAGGGCTTCCCATGTGGCACTATAATGGGGAAGATGACGCCTCTCGCTGCGGCCGGAAGGGTCCGGACACCCCCGCCGCTTTGGCCAAAATACGGCCGAACTGTACAAAGGGGAGAAAGAGGAGTTTACTCATATTAAGCGTCGAGATGGATTTTCCATGTACAATCCTCCTAGCTGGGTGAGTTCTAATCCCACTACTTTACTCAATCTTCTCCCTAAGTCACTTTTAATGGACATTAACCCATCCATTTGTAACAGGAATGGCAGAAGGTTACCAAGGGGATCCATAGCCCCGCCCCACAGCCAGAGGATCACAACCGGGACCTTGACCCCGGATTTGAGGAGGATCCGGACATATTCGTGGAGCTCGAGGATGGGGTTTTCTACCAGGCGAGTTATGACGGCACGGAAGTGGCCATCACCGCCGACTATCCCGGTCTCCTCCCTGCCTTGCATGTAACTGACCAAGATACACCTTCTTCGAGAGAGCTTTCCTCATTACGCCTCATTCACCGCACTATTTTGTGCTCCAAAGGGGAGGCACCCGATGTCTCAAAGTGCGCCAGAGGCATCTCCTAAGAGAGCAGCGCCTGCACTAGGCAAATCTTCAAAGAGGAAGGAGAACGACAACACGGCAGAGCCTTCAACAAAGAGGTACGGTTTTTGATCATGCCCCCTGGCAGTCACATCAAACTGTGACATTATCCGCTGTGTCTTATCAGGAAAAACGTTCACCGGACTATATCCGGGGATCTCGCCGGCCGTTCCTCCACAAGTCAGGTTCCCGACCCTGCTTTAAAGGCGAGGGCTGATACGGGAGTGACACCAAATTGTCCTTCGGCAGAGGGGTTGGATGACGTATCCATCACAAATTCTGAAGTGGAAAGCACCATGAATCATCAGCGCTGGCGGGCCGCTCTTCACGACCCCGGCTTTACAAAGGAGGCATTCAACGCCTTCAGCTTGGCTGATGCGTACATCCGAGCTGCTCGAGACGGGCTTACTAGGGCCACAGACCAGCATTTGAAAGATATGCGGGTAAGTACACATTTGCACAAATATGATAATTATATATATCAGTAGCCCCCGAGACTTGAAGCAGTTGATACAACTGTTTTAAGGATCGTTGTATACCCAGGTGCTCACAGAGAAGAACAACTTGTTGTCTCAAGAGCTGGAAAAATGTCGGACCCAGCTGGCTGCTTCTACCGCCGAACTAGAAAAATCCAAGGAGGCATCGCCTGGTAATGTTCCTCTCCATCGAGAATATATAAGCATGTACCAGCAATATTAATATTTTTTGTATCTCCCATGGCAGGATCATCAGATCAACTGAAGGAGGCCCTGCAAGTCGCGCAAGAAGCCAAAAGGCAACTGGCCGCGGGCGATCGTGTGCTGACATGAGTCAGGGATGAGAAGAATAAGCTGCAGGATTCCAACACTCTGCTGGATGAAGAACTAAAAGATGTGCGAGCCCAGCTAGCCGACTCCTTGAAGGAGAATAAAAAGCTACGAGGCGGCCTATTCAGTATGCTTTTTGAACTAGTCTCCCTGTAATTCGGCGAGGGCAGGAACTGACAGATTTATGTCTGCAGGTATGCTGACTGGCCGCCCCGAAGAGGAAATGTCTGGATCTCAAGGCGACCTGCTTCAAGAGCTTTCCCAAAGGCACGAGCAAGTTCGGCAAGCAATGCGGAGTGTTGCCAAGGCTTTATGGCCATCCGCCTCCCCTCCAGGGAGTATGGCGAAGCTCGTGGAGCTATTCAAAGGAGCCCGGCGGCGTATTCGATTATGGAAGATATCAGCCTACCGAGAAGGTGCGCGAGAGGCCTGGGCCATGGTGAAGACACGGTACACCAAGATTGATCCAAATCATATGGCCCGGGTTGGACCTATAGGGTCGGACGGAAAGGAAATTCCCGTTAGTTTGGTATATGACCAGGTAAAAGTAGCCGCAAAATATTCCCAACAGGATTGTAAGTTAGACAGCCTGTTAGATGGCATAGAGGAGGGAATTTTTGAGTCGTAGTGACTATGTACTTTCCTTGACATATTTTTCCTAGCCGGATTGTAAAATGATCATCATGGCAGACCTTTTCGCTTCAACCTCTGTACCCGAAGGTGTGGAGTGTTTCCGAATACCTTAGCGGCTAGATAGACCGGGGTATGCGTGGAAACCAGGCGTAGGGGTCATAGTTGCTTGAAGAAACAAGTTGTATCTGGTTAGCTATGTTATATTACATTGTAATTGTAAGAAACATGTTCCAAAGAGAATAGTTCCGTTAAGGTCCTTTCCCTGGGTGAACATGCATGAATATGCATGTCCAAACTGTGATTGAAAAATCGCAGCGTACGTAACATCTGGGGGTTCATAATGTAATGAGTTTAAAAACATCTTTAGTCCGCCGACCGAATATTCCCTTAAGAACACTAGCTTTCGGCTTCACCCAGTCTGAGGTACACATCCGGATGACCCGGCAGTAACAATCGCAGAGGTGCTCCCTTTATGCCCTAGCCGAACAAACGGGAACGTAGGGCTTAAGCACATGATCCAGGCAACCCAGCTTGGCCAAAACTTAAGTCATAACGATGCATATATTGGCGAAGAGAAGGTACATATGGGGAAAAACACATATGTGGTGAGCTTGACGCCCCGAAAATAATAATAAGCTTCTGTACAAGAAGCCCCCAGGTATTATGGGCGTACATATTTAAGGATGTGTATGTCGTAGGTGCATGGTTTAGCCGACGAAAGCTTTAAAACTAAAAAAGAGAAAAGAGAGGAAAAAGTGATGGAAACAAAAGGGAGAAGAAGACGAACAAAGAGTTCGGCCCTAGGCGTAGAATCTTCGGAGTCTGGCCGCGTTCCATGGGTTCGGCTCTAGGCGATTATCTGACGCATCACGCAGGCGGTACGCTCCTCCGATGAGAACTTCGTCAATGATGAAGGGACCTTCCCACTTGGGCTTGAGTTTGTCCTTTTTGTTCTCTGGCAAGCGTAGAACAAGTTCGCCAACATTATAGGTCTTGGCCCGCACTTCTCTGCTTTGATATCTGCGAGCCTGCTGTTGATAAAATGTGGAACGGGCTTTTGCGACATCGTGCTCCTCCTCCATGGCATCTAAGTTGTCCTGCCGATCAAGCTCAACCTCTCTCTCTTCATACATGCGCACTCGAGGTGAGTCATGAATAATGTCGCAGGGTAACACAGCCTCTGCTCCGTACACCATGAAGAAGGGTGTATATCCGGTAGTGCGATTGGGCGTGGTCCGCAGCCCCCAGAGTATAGAGTCGAGCTCCTCAACCCAGTGCTTGTCTAATTCTTTCAAAGACCGCACTAGTCTAGGCTTGATGCCGCTCATAATAAGACCGTTGGCTCGTTTGACTTGACCGTTTGTTTGCGGGTGATAGACAGAGGCGTAATCGAGCTTAATGCCCAGATTAGCACGCCAGGTTTTCACCTCATCAGCTGTGAAATTGGAGCCGTTATCGGTGATGATGCTGTGTGGGACACCATAACGGTGCACGACACCAGATATGAAGTCTATCACGGGTCCGGCTTCGGCCATTTTAACTGGTTTGGCCTCTATCCATTTAGTGAACTTATCTACCATGACCAGCAGATATTTTTTCTTATGGCTTCCTCCTTTAAGGGGTCCCACCATATCAAGCCCCCAGACCGCAAAAGGCCAAGTGACGGGGAATGTTTGTAGAACGGTGGGTGGCATATGGCTTTGGTTGGCGAAAAGCTGGCATCCGACGCAATGTTGGACAAGGTCATGTGCATCTGCTCGTGCCGTCGGCCAATAGAAACCTGTACGGAAGGCCTTACTTACAAGGGCCCGAGCCGCCACGTGGTGACCACCGAGACCGGCATGAATTTCAGCCAAGAGCTGCCGTCCCTCTTCTTCGGAGATACATCTCTGAAGTACTCCGGTAGCGCTTTTCTTGTAGAGCTCTCCGTCATGGACCTTGTAGGCTTTCGAGCGCCGGACAATGCAGCGAGCCTCATTCTGATCCTCAGGGAGCTCTTGCCTATTAAGATAGGCCAAGAAGGGTTCGGTCCATGGGGCAATGACTGCCATGATAAGATGGGCCGATGGTGTTATTTCGGTGGCTGAGCCCCCGATGATATCGGTATTGTGTTCGGAATCTGGGGGTATAATCGGGTCTGGAGTGGTGTTGCCGCTCTCCCCTTGCCACACCACGGACGGCTTGAAGAGCCATTCCAGGAATATGTTAGGCGGGACGGGGTCACACTTGGCGCCGATGCAAGCAAGGACATCCGCCCCTTGATTACTTTCTCGAGCCACATGATGAAACTCGAGCCCCTCGAACCGAGCTGACATTTTGAGAACGATGTTACGATAGGCCGCCATCTTCAGATCTTTGGCGTCGAAGTCTCCATTATTTGGGATATTGTGAGGTTTGAATCCCTGCGCACCTCCAGGCGTTGTATGCCCATGGAGACGGCCATCCAAAGACCATGTAGTAAGGCCTCATATTCGGCTGCGTTGTTGGAGTCTGTGTATAATATTTGGAGTACGTACTGAACTGTGTCTCTAGTGGGGGATGTTAAGACAACGCCTGATCCTAAGCCTGCCAGCATTTTGGAGCCATCGAAGTGCATGATCCAGTTAGAATACATGCCGTACTCTTTAGGGAGTTCGGCCTCTGTCCATTCGGCGACGAAGTCGGCCAGTACTTGGGACTTAATGGCTCGGCGCGGTTTGTATGTTATATCAAATGGAAGGAGCTCAATGGCCCACTTGGCAATCCGGCCTATGGCATCGCAGTTGTTTATTATGTCATTTAGTGGTACTTTGGAAGCCACCGTGATCGAGCACTCTTGGAAGTAGTGTCGCAGCTTCCGGGATCCATGAAGACCGCGTATGCTATCTTTTGGTAATGAGGGTACCGGGATTTGCATGGTGTGAGGACAGTGGATACGTAGTATACCGACTTCTGAAGCGGGAATTTGTGTCCGTCCTCCTCTCGCTCGACCACGAGCACCGCACTCACCACTTGGTGCGTTGCCGATATGTATAATAGCATGGGTTCACCGACGTTTGGTGCGGCGAGGATTGGGTTGCTCGCTAAAAGAGACTTTGTTTCTTCCAGTCCGGCCATTGCCGCATCCGTCCACTCGAAGTGGTCGGTGCGTCAGAGAAGGCGATAGAGTGGCAGTGCTTTTTCTCCTAGTCTGGATACAAAGCGGCTTAAAGCTGCCACACATCCGGCTAGTTTTTGGACCTGTTTAAGGTCTGTTGGCGTAGCCAATTGTCACAAAGCTCGGATTTTGGCTGGGTTTGCTTCAATTCCTCTACTGGAAACGATGAAGTCCAGCAGTTTTCTAGCGGGAATGCCGAAAATACACTTTTCCGGATTAAGCTTATTGTCATATGTACGGAGGTTGTCGAATGTGAGATGCAGATCGTCTATCAATGACTCGACATGTCTAGTTTTGATGACGACGTCATCCACATATGCTTCAACTGTCTTGCCAATCTGTTTCTCCAGGCATGTTTGAATCATGCGTTGATAGGTGGCCCCGGCGTTTTTGAGCCCGAAGGGCATAGTGTTGAAGCAGAATGGCCCATATGGGGTAACGAATGCCGTTGCGGCTTGGTCGGATTCCTTCATTTTGATTTGATGGTATCCGGAGTATGCGTCGAGGAAACATAGTGAATCGTGTCCTGCGGTAGCATCAATAATCTGATCGATGCGAGGGAGGGGGAAGGGATCCTTAGGGCAGGCCTTGTTGAGGTCTTTAAAATCGACGCATAGGCGCCAGGATTTATCCTTCTTTGGCACCATCACCAGGTTTTCTAGCCAGTCCGGATGTTTTATTTCTCTAATGAATCCGGCCTCGATTAACCTGGCTAGCTCCTCCCCCATGGCTTGTCGTTTGGGTTCGGAAAAGCGCCGCAGTGTTTGCTTGACCGGTTTGTATCCCTTTAGTATGTTGAGGCTGTGTTCGGCCAACCTGCATGGGATCCCTGGCATATCAGAAGGGTGCTAGGCGAATATGTCCCAGTTCTCACGCAGGAATTCTCGTAGCGCGGCGCCAACCGATGGGTCGAGTTGTGCCCCGATGGATGCTGTCTTCTTGGGGTCCGTCGGGTGGACTTGAAATTTGACTATTTCATCTGCTAGTTTAACGGAGGTGGATTTGGGTCGCTTGTCCAGGATGACGTCATCCCTATCCACAGTGGAGCGCGACACGGTTAGCTCTTCGGCCGCGAGGGCATCAGATAGTGCCTCGAGGGCTAGGGATGCGGTTTTGTTTTCAGCGCGGAGTGCTATGTCCGGATCACTGGCAAGGGTGATGATGCCATTGGGCCCAGGCATCTTGAGCTTCATGTACCCGTAATGAGGTATAGCTTGGAAGCGTGTAAATGCATCTCGCCCCAATAGGGCGTGATATCCGCTGTTGAAATGGGCCATTTGGAAGGTTATCTCTTCGGACCGATAATTCTCCGATGTGCTGAATACCACGTCAAGTGTAATTTTTCCCGCACATCGCGCCTCCCGACTGGGAATGATTCCTCGGAAGGTCGTGCTGCTTTGCTCGATGCGGCTCCTGTCTATTTCCATTTTGTTGAGTGTATCCTCGTAGATGAGGTTTAGTCCGCTGCCGCCATCCACGAGCACTTTGGTGAGCCGAAAACCGTCCACAATTGGATTGAGGACCAAGGCGGCCGGTGCCTGGACTGTCCAGAATTTTGGTTCGTCATTGCCATCGAAAGTTATGGCTGTGTCGTTCCAAGGGTTTGTTGCCGTGACTTGGCAGACTTCGGCGAGGTCGCAGAGGGCCCTTTTGCGCCGATTGTTTGAAGCAAAAGTCTCGAAGACCATCAATACGCTGAGGTCGTCGTCTTCTAGGGGGTGTTGCTCTGGGGTATTTTTGGTGAGGATATCTTCGCCGCTCTTGGCCACTTGCCGGAGTATCCAACATACTCTAATGTTGTGGGTTGGTATGGTATCCGGTATTGAGTGTATTTTGCATGGCCTATCGAGCCATCCCTCCAGAACGGTTCCGCGCCCCCAGATGTGCTTAGATTTTTTTACTATTGGTTCGGGTGCCCCGCGATGGTGCGTCCTTTTCGCCCGGACAAAGTGTTGAGTGGAAACCGGTGGTTACCAGAGAGTTGCCTGAGTTTTCTAGGCGTTTTCCATTGCACAGTACTTCCGTACGATGGTTGCCAAGTCAGCGAAGTGTAATACGCGACGGCGGTTGCTGGCATTGAGGATTCCTACGTCCGTGCAATTGTTGCAGAATGCTGAGATCACGTCTTCGTCACGGTAATCTTTAATCTTGTATTTGACAAGGAGGAATCTGGCCCAAAAGTGATGGACTATTTCCTGAGACTGCTGCCATATGTACATTAGATCGCGTATATCTGGGTGGGTGGGTGGCTTTAAATCCGAACCCTGACCCAATTTAGGATCCAGAGTTTGAGAAATCTCCGAGCTTAATGGTTCGGGCTCCGGGATATCAACTGATTTTTCAGGCCCATCCTCCGATTCTAGGTTCAGAGGGCAGGTCGCGTCGTTCCGCGGACAGGTGTGCTCTTCGAGCTCGGAAATCCGAACATAGTTCATCTTCAATATAGAGGAATAGTTGTTGTTTTGCTCCTCTACTACCGCTATCTGATGGGTGATTGCTACCTCTTGAGCACTGCGTTGGTTTTCCCTTGAAGAGGAAAGGGTGATGCAGCAAAGTAGCGTAAGTATTTCACTCAGTTTTTGAGAACCAAGGTATCAATCCAGTAGGAGGCCACACACAAGTCCCTCTCACCTACACAAACAAATATAAACCTCGCAACCAACGCAATAAAGGGGTTGTCAATCCCTTCACGGTCACTTACGAAAGTGAGATCTGATAGATATGATAAGATAATATTTTTGGTATTTTTATGATAAAGACTAAAAGTAAAGAAAGCAAAAAAAAACAGCGCCAGAAATAGCTTGTTGACGGGAGATTAATATGATGTAAAATTGACCCGGGGGCCATAGGTTTCACTAGTGGCTTCTCTCGAGAGCATAAGTATTACGGTGGGTGAACAAATTACTGTTGAGCAATTGACAGAATTGAGCATAGTTATGAGAATATCTAAGTAGGATCATGTATATAGGCATCACGTCCGCGACAAGTAGACCGACTCCTGCCTGCATCTACTACTATTACTCCACACATCGACCGCTATCCAGCATGCATCTAGAGTATTAAGGTCAAAAGAACAGAGTAACGCTTTATGTAAGATGACATGATGTAGAGGGATAAACTCATGCAATATGATATAAACCCCATCTTGTTATCCTCGATGGCAACAATACAATACGTGCCTTGCTGCCCTTGCTATCACTGGGAAAGGACACCGCAAGATTGAACCCAAAGCTAAGCACTTCTCCCATTGCAAGAAAGATCAATCTAGTAGGCCAAACCAAACTGATAATTGAAAGAGACTTGCAAAGATAACCAATCATACATAAAAGAATTCAGAGAAGATTCAAATATTGTTCATAGATAAACTTGATCATAAACCCACAATTCTTCGGTCTCAACAAACACACCGCAAAAGAAGATTACATCGAATAGATCTCCACGAGAATCGTGGAGAACTTTGTATTGAGATATGAAGAGAGAGATGAAGCCATCTAGCTAATAACTATGGATCCGAAGGTCTGAAGTAAACTACTCACACATCATCGGAGAGGCTATGGTGTTGATGTAGAAGCCCTCTGTGATCAATGCCCCCTCCGGCAGGACGCCAGAAAAGGCCCCAAGATGGGATCTCACGGGTACAGAAGGTTGCGGCGGTGGAATTAGGTTTTTGGCTCCATATCTGGTAGTTTGGGGGTACGTAGGTATATATAGGAGGAAGAAGTACGTCGGTGGAGCAACATGGGCCCCACGAGGGTGGAGGGCGCGCCCAGGGGGTAGGCGCGCCCCCTACCTCGTGCCCTCCTGGTTGCTTTCTTGACGTAGGGTCCAAGTCCTCTGGATCACGTTCGTTCCAAAAATCACGTTCCCGAAGGTTTCATTCCGTTTGGACTCCGTTTGATATTCTTTTTCTGCGAAACTCTGAAATAGGCAAAAACAGCAATTCTGGGTTGGGCCTCCGGTTAATGGGTTAGTCCCAAAAATAATATAAAAGTGTATAATAAAGCCCATTATTCATCCAAAACAGAATATAACATAGTATGAAGCAATCAAAAATTATAGATACGTTGGAGATGTATCAAGCATCCCCAAGCTTAATTCCTGCTCGTCCTCGAGTAGGTAAATGATAAAAACAGAATTTTTGATGCGGAATGCTACTTGGCATAATTTCAATGTAATTCTCTTAATTGTGGTATGAATATTCAGATCCGAAAGATTCAAGACAAAAGTTTAATATTGACATAAAAATAATAACACTTCAAGCATACTAACTAAGCAATTATGTCTTCTCAAAATAACATGGCCAAAGAAAGTTATCCCTACAAAATCATATAGTCTAGCTATGCTCTATCTTCACCACACAAAGTATTTAAATCATGCACAACCCCGATGACAAGCCAATCAATTGTTTCATACTTTTGGTGTTCTCAAAATTTTTTAACCTTCACGCAATACAAGAGCGCGAGCCATGGACATAGCACTATATGTGGAATAGAATGGTGGTTGTGGAGAAGACAAAAAGGGAGAAGATAGTCTCACATCAACTAGGCGTATCAACAGGCTATGGAGATGCCCATTAATAGATATCAATGTGAGTGAGTAGGGATTGCCATGCAACGGATGCACTAGAGCTATAAGTATATGAAAGCTCAACAAAAGAAACTAAGTGGGTGTGCATCCAACTCGCTTGCTCACGAAGACCTAGGGCATTTTGAGGAAGCCCATCATTGGAATATACAAGCCAAGTTCTATAATGAAAAATTCCCACTAGTATATGAAAGTGATATCATAGGAGACTCTCTATCATGAAGATCATGGTGCTACTTTGAAGCACAAGTGTGGTAAAGGATAGTAACATTGTCCCTTCTCTCTTTTTCTCTCATTTTTTTATTTGGGCCTTTTCTCTTTTTTTTATGGCCTGTTTTTTTATTTAGTCCGGAGTCTAATCCCGACTTATTGGGGAATCATAGTCTCCATCATCCTTTCCTCACTTGGGACAATGCTCTAAAAATGATGATCATCACACTTTTATTTACTTACAACTCAACAATTACAACTCAATACTTAGAACAAAATATGACTCTATGTGAATGCCTCCGGCGGTGTACCGGGATATGCAATGAATCAAGAGTGACATGTATGAAAGAATTATGAACGGTGGCTTTGCCACAAATACCATGTCAACTACATGATCATGCAAAGCAATATGACAATGATGGAGCGTGTCATGATAAACGGAACGGTGGTAAGTTGCATGGCAATATATCTCAGAATGGCTATGGAAATGCCATGATAGGTAGGTATGGTGGCTGTTTTGAGGAAGGTATATGGTGGGTGTATGATACCGGCGAAAAGTGCGCGGTATTAGAGAGGCTAGCAATGGTGGAAGGAAGAAAGTGCGTATAATCCATGGATTCAACATTAGTCATAAAGAACTCATATACTTATTGCAAAAATCTACAAGTTATCAAAGCAAAGTATTACGCGCATGCTCCTAGGGGGATAGATTGGTAGGAAAAGACCATCGCTCGTCCCCGACCGCCACTCATAAGGAAGACAATCAATAAATAAATCATGCTCCAACTTCATCACATAATGGTTCACCATACGTGCATGCTACGGGAATCACAAACTTTAACACAAGTATTTCTCAAATTCAAAACTACTCAACTAGCATGACTCTAATATTACCATCTTCATATCTCAAAACAATTATCAAGTATCAAACTTCTCATAGTATTCAACACACTCTTAAGAATTTTTTTACTAATCTTGGATGCCTATCATAATTAAAGCAAATTACCACGCTGTTTTGTAGGACTCTCAAAATAATCTAAGTGAAGCATGAGAGAACAATAGTTTCTATAAAACAAATCCACCACCGTGCTCTAAAAGATATTAGTGAAGCACTAGAGCAAAAACTATATAACTCAACAGATATAAGTGAAGCATGTAGAGTATTCTAACAAATTCTGAATCATGTGTATCTCTCTCAAAAGGTGTGTACAGCAAGGATGATTGTGGCAAACTAACAAATAAAGACTCAAATCATACAAGACGCTCCAAGCAAAACACATGTCATGTGGTGAAAAAAAATATAGCTCCAAGTAAAGTTACCGATGGAAGTAGACGAAAAGAGGGGATGCCTTCCGGGGCATCCCCAAGCTTTGGCTTTTAGTTGTCCTTATATTACCTTGGGGTGCCATGGGAATCCCCAATCTTAGGCTCTTGCCACTCCTTGTCCCATAATCCATCAAATCTTTTACCCAAAACTTGAAAACTTCACAACACAAAACTCAGCAGAAAATCTCGTGAGCTCCGTTAGCGAAAGAAAACAAAAGACCACTTAAAGGTACAGTAATGAACTCATTATTTATTTATATTGGTGTTAAACCTACTGTATTCCAACTTTTCTATGGTTTATAAACTATTTTACTAGCCATAGGTTCATCAAAATAAGCAAACAACACGCGAAAAATAGAATCTGTCAAAAACAGAACAGTCTGTAGTAATCTGTAACTAACGCAAAAATTCAGCCGAAATAGGAAGACCTAGACAATTTGTTTATTGATCAGCAGCAATTGGAATCAATATTTTATCACGTTCTGGTGATTTTTAACAATTTTTTCGTGAACAGAAAGTTTCTGGAATTTTCAGCAAGATCAAATAACTATCATCCAAGAAGATCCTATAGGTTAAACTTGGCACAAACACTAATTAAAACATAAAAACAAATCTAACCAGAGGCTAGATCAAATATTTATTCCTAAACTGAAGCAAAAATAAAAAAACTAAAAATAAAATTGGGTTGCCTCCCAACAAGCGCTATTGTTTAACACCCCTAGCTAGGCATAAAAGCAAGGATAGATTTAGGTATTGCCATCTTTGGTAGGCAATCCATAAGTGGCTCTCATAATAGATTCATAAGGTAATTTTATTTTCTTTCTAGGGAAGTGTTCCATGCCTTTCCTTAACGGAAAATGGAATATAATATTCCCTTCCTTCATATCAATAATTGCACCAATCGTTCTAAGGAAAGGTCTACCAAGAATATAGGACATGAAGGATTGCAATCTATATCAAGAACAATAAAATCTACGGGCACATACGTCCTATTTGCAACACTAAGAACATCATTAATTCTTCCCATAGGTTTCTTAATAGTGGAATCCGCAAGGTACAAGTTTAAAGAACAATCATCAAAATCACGGAAACCTAGCAAATCACATAAAGTTTTTGGGATCGTGGAAACACTAGCACCCAAATCACACAAAGCATAGCATTCATGATCTTTAATTTTAACTTTAATAGTAGGTTCCCACTCATCATAAAGTTTTCTAGGAATAGAAACTTCCAACTCAAGTTTTTCTTCATAAGATTGCATCAAAGCATCAACGATATGTTTAGTAAAAGCTTTATTTTGACTATAAGCATGTGGAGAATTTAGCACGGATTGCAACAAGGAAATACAATCTATCAAAGAGAAATTATCATAATTAAATTCCTTGAAATCCAAAATAGTGGGTTCATTCATATCTAGAGTTTTGATCTCTTTAATCCCACTTTTACCAATTTTTGCATCAAGATCTAGAAACTCTGAATTTTTGGAACGCCTTCTAGGTAAAGGTGGATCATATTCAGTCCCATCATTATCAAGATTCATATTGCAAAACAAAGATTTAATAGGGGACACATCAATAACTTTTAGATCTTCATCTTTATTTTCATAGAAACTAGAAGAACACGCTTTCACAAAACAATCTTTCTTAGCACGCATCCTAGTGGTTCTTTCTTTGCACTCATAAATGGAAATTCTCATGGCCTTGAGAGACTCATTGATATCATGCTTAGGTGGAATAGATCTAAGTTTCAAGGAATCAACATCAAGAGAAATTCTATCAACGTTCCTAGCCAATTCATCAACTTTAAGCAATTTTTCTTCAAGCAAAGCATTGAAATTCTTTTGCGAATTCATAAACTCCTTAACACTAGTCTCAAATTCAGAGGGCATATTATTGAAATTTCCATAAGAATTGTTGTAGGAATTACCATAATTATTAGAGGAATTACTAGGATATGGCCTAGGATTAAAGTTTCCTCTATACGCGTTGTTACCAAAATTATTCCTACCAACAAAATTCACATCCATAGATTCATTATTATTCTCAATCAAAGTAGACAAAGGCATATCATTGGGATCAGAAGAAACACTCTTAGTAGCAAATAATTTCATAAGTTCATCCATCTTTCCACTCAAAACATTAATTTCTTCTATCGCATGCACTTTTTTATTAGTGGATCTTTCGGTGTGCCATTGAGAATAATTAACCATAATATTATCTAGGAGTTTAGTAGCTTCTCCTAAAGTGATTTCCATAAAAGTGCCTCCCGCGGCCGACTCTAAAAGATTTCTAGAAGCAAAATTTAATCCGGCATAATTTTTTTGTATAATCATCCAAAGATTCAAACCATGTGTAGGGCAATTACGTATCATTAATTTCATCCTCTCCCAAGCTTGGGCAACATGTTCATGATCAAGTTGCTTAAAATTCATAATATCGTTTCTAAGAGAGATGATCTTAGCGGGAGGAAAGTACTTAGAGATAAAAGCATCTTTGCACTTATTCCAAGAATCAATACTACTTTTAGGCAAAGACGAAAACCAAGCTTTAGCACGATCTCTAAGCGAAAAAGGAAATAACTTCAATTTAACAATATCATTGTCCACATCTTTCTTCTTTTGCATATCACACAAATCAACGAAGCTGTTTAGATGGGTAGCGGCATCTTCACTAGGAAGGCCGGCGAATTGACGTTTCATGACAAGATTCAACAAAGCAGTATTGATTTCACAAAATTCAGTATCGGTAAGAGGAGCAATCGGAGTGCTAAGAAAATCATTGTTGTTGGTATTGGTAAAGTCACACAATTTATTATTATCTTGAGCCTTCGTGAAAAGCAAGCAATCCAACACAAGAGCAAACAAGAAGCGAGCGAAAAAGAGGCAAACGGAAAAGAGAGAGGGCGAATAAAACGGCAAGGGTGAAGTGGGGGAGAGGAAAACGAGAGGCAAATGGCAAATAATGTAATGCGGGAGATAAGGGTTTGTGATGGGTACTTGGTATGTTGAATTTTCCGTAGACTCCCCGGCAACAGCGCCAGAAATCCTTCTTGCTACCTCTTGAGCACCGCGTTGGTTTTCCCTTGAAGAGGAAAGGGTGATACAACAAAGTAGCGTAAGTATTTCCCTCAGTTTTTGAGAACCAAGGTATCAATCCAGTAGGAGGCCACACGCAAGTCCCTCGCATCTACACAAACAAATATCAACCTCGCAACCAACACAATAAAGGGGTTGTGAATCCCTTCACGGTCACTTACGAAAGTGAGATCTGATAGATATGATAAGATAATATTTTTGGTATTTTTATGATAAAGACTAAAAATAAAGAAAGCAAAATAAACGGCGCCAGAAATAGCTTGTTGACGGGAGATTAATATGATGGAAAATTGACCTGCGGGCCATAGGTTTCACTAGTGGCTTCTCTCGAGAGCATAAGTATTACGGTGGGTGAACAAATTACTGTTGAGCAATTGACAGAATTGAGCATAGTTATGAGAATATCTAAGTATGATTATGTATATAGGCATCACGTCCGCGACAAGTAGACCGACTCCTGCCTGCATCTACTACTATTACTCCACACATCGACCGCTATCCAGCATGCATCTAGAGTATTAAGTTCAAAAAACAGAGTAACGCTTTAAGTAAGATGACATGATGTAGAGGGATAAACTCATGCAATATGATATAAACCCCATCTTGTTATCCTCGATGGCAACAATACAATACGTGCCTTGCTGCCCCTGCTGTCACTAGGAAAGGACACCGCAAGATTGAACCCAAAGCTTAGCACTTCTCCCATTGCAATAAAGATCAATCTAGTAGGCCAAACCAAACTGATAATTCAAAGAGACTTGCAAAGATAACCAATCATACATAAAAGAATTCAGAGAAGATTCAAATATTGTTCATAGATAAACTTGATCATAAACCCACAATTCTTCGGTCTCAACAAACACACCGCAAAAGAAGATTACATCGAATAGATCTCCACGAGAATCATGGAGAACTTTGTATTGAGATATAAAGAGAGAGATGAAGCCATCTAGCTAATAACTATGGATCCGAAGGTCTGAAGTAAACTACTCACACATCATCGGAGAGGCTATGGTGTTGATGTAGAAGCCATCTGTGATCAATGCCCCCTCCGGCAGGACGCCGGAAAAGGCCCCAAGATGGGATCTCACGGGTACAGAAGGTTGCGGCGGTGGAATTAGGTTTTTGGCTCCGTATCTGGTAGTTTGGGGGTACGTAGGTATATATAGGAGGAAGAAGTACGTCGGTGGAGCAACATGGGCCCCACGAGGGTGGAGGGCGCGCCCCCTACATCGTACCCTCCTGGTTGCTTTCTTGACGTAGGGTCCAAGTCCTCTGGATCACGTTCGTTCCAAAAATCATGTTCCCGAAGGTTTCATTCCGTTTGGACTCAGTTTGATATTCTTTTTCTGTGAAACTCTGAAATAGGCAAAAACAACAATTCTGGGCTGGGCCTCCGGTTAATAGGTTAGTCCCAAAAATAATATAAAAGTGTATAATAAAGCCCATTATTCATCCAAAACATAATATAACATAGCATGAAGCAATAAAAAACTATAGATACGTTGGAGACGTATCAGTGATCAGCGGAGTTTTGATTTCTCTCTGATCGGGTTTAAGCCCAATCCGATCATAGTCTGTAGCGACCCCAAGGCGGCGATGTGATCTAGGAGTTTGTTTAAAGACGACAAATCCGTTGGATCCATCCGTTTGGAGTATTCGGAGTCAACACGGAGGGGATTTTCGATGATCCGAGAAGTCATCGTCGGCTTGATGACCGTACGGGCGGTCATGGTAAAACTGCCCAGCCGGAGGGTTTGGTCTGAGGCCAGGGCTCCTCCGGAGGTGATACCGTCCTTGATAACAAGGCGATCCATCGATCATGTCTTCGACGTTATAGTGGAACTCTCAATGAAAGCATCAATGTCGGTGTCAAAACTGGCGGATCTCGGTAGGGGGTCCGGAACTGTGTGTCTAAGGTCGATGGTAACAGGAGACAGGGGACACGATGTTTACCCAGGTTCGGGCCCTCTCTATGGAGGTAATACCCTACTTCCTGCTTGATTGATCTTGATGAATATGAGTATTACCAGAGTTGATCTACCACGAGATTGTAATGGCTAAAACCCTAGAAGTCTAGCCTATATGATTATGATTATTCGCCCTACGGACTAAACCCTCCGGTTTATATAGACATTGGAGAGGACTAGGGTTGTACAAAGTCGGTTACAGAGAAAGGAATATTCACATCCGAACGCCAAGCTTGCCATCCATGCCAAGGAGAGTCCCATCCGGACACGGGTGAGAGTCTTCGGTCTTGTATCTTCATAACCCATCAGTCCAGCCCATGTCCAATAGGCCGGACGCTTGAGGACCCCTTAGTCCAGGACTCCCTCATACCCAACAATTTCTTTTGGGTATCCTATGAAGATGCACTTCTCTGATTTGGGTTCGATCTTATCTGGCTGAAGCTTTTTCACATAAGTATCGCAACCCCAAACTTTAAGAAACGACAGCTTAGGTTACTTGCCAAACCACAATTCATACAGTGCCGTCTTGACGGATTTAGATGGTGCTCTATTTAACGTGAATGCAGCTGTCTCTAATGCATAACCCAAAAACGGTAGTGGTAAATCGATAAGAGACATCATAGATCGCACCATATCTAATAAAGTATGGTTACGACGTTCGGACACACCATTACGTTGTGGTGTGCCAGGTGGCGTGAGTTGCGAAACTATTCCACATTGTTTTAAATAAAGACCAAACTCGTAACTCAAATATTCGTCTCCGTGATTAGATCGTAGAAACTTTATTTTCTTGTTACGATGATTTTCCACTTCACTCTGAAATTCTTTTAACTTTTCAAATGTTTCAGACTTGTGTTTCATTAAGTAGATATACCCATATCTGCTTAAATCATCTGTGAAGGTCAGAAAATAACGATACCCGCCGCGAGCCTCAACACTCGTCGGACCGCATACATCAGTATGTATTATTTCCAATAAGTCAGTGGCTCGCTCCATTGTTCTGGAGAACGGAGTCTTAGTCATCTTGCCCATGAGGCATGGTTCGCAAGCATCAAGTGATTCATAATCAAGTGTTTCCAAAAGCCCATCTGCATGGAGTTTCTTCATGTGCTTTACACCAATATGACCTAAACGGCAGTGCCACAAATAAGTTGCACTATCATTACTAACTTTGCATCTTTTGGCATCAATATTATGAATATGTGTATCACCACGATCGAGATTCAACAAAAATAGACCACTCATCAAGGGTGCATGACCATAAAATATATTACTCATATAATAGAACAACCATTATTCTCTGATTTAAATGAATAACCGTCACGCATCAAACAAGATCCAGATATAATGTTCATGCTCAACGCTGTCACCAAATAACAAATATTCAGGTCTAAAACTAATCCCGAAGGTAGATGTAAAGGTAGCGTGCCGACGGCGATCATATCGACCTTGGAACCATTTCCGACGCGCATCGTCACGTCGTCCTTAGCCAATCTTCATTTAATTCGTAGCCTCTGTTTTGAGTTGCAAATATGAGCAACAGAACCAGTATCAAATACCCAGGCGCTACTACGAGCATTAGTAAGGTATACATCAATAACATGTATATCAAATATACCTTTCACTTTGCCATCCTTCTTATCCGCCAAATACTTGGGGCAGTTCCGCTTCTATTGACCAGTCCCTTTGTAGTAGAAGCACTCAGTTTCAGGCTTAGGTCCAGACTTGGGCTTCTTCCCGGTAGCAGCAACTTGCTTGCTATTCTTCTTGAAGTTCCCCTTATTTCCTTTGCCCTTTTTCTTGAAACTAGTGGTCTTGTTAACCATCGACACTTGATGCTCCTTCTTGATTTCTACCTCCGCAGCCTTAAGCATTGCGAAGAGCTCGGGAATCGTCTTGTTCATCCCTTGCATATTATAGTTCATCATGAAGCCTTTATAGCTTGGTGGCAGTATTTGAAGAACTCTGGCAATGACACTATCATCCGGAAGATTAACTCCCAGCTGAGTCAAGTGGTTATGGTACCCAGACATTCTAAGTATGTGTTCACTGACTGAACTATTCTCCTCCATCTTGCAGCTATAGAACTTGTTGGAGACTTCATATCTCTCAACTCAGGCATTTGCTTGAAATATTAACTTCAACTCCTGGAACATCTCATATGCTCCATGACGTTCAAAACGTCTTTGAAGTCCCGATTCTAAGCCATAAAGCATGGCACACTGAACTATCAAGTAGTCATCAAATTTAGCTTTCCAGACGTTCATAACGTCCAGAGTTGCTCCTACAGCAGGCCTTGCACCTAGCGGTGCATTAAGGACATAATTCTTCTGTGCAGCAATGAGGATAATCCTCAAGTTACGGACCCAGTCCGTGTAGTTGCTACCATCATCTTTCAACTTAGCTTTCTCTAGGAACGCATTGAAATTCAAGGGAACAGTAGCACGGGCCATTGATCTACAACATAGATATGCAAAAACTATCAGGACTAAGTTCATGATAAATTTAGGTTCAATTAATCATATTACTTACGAACTCCCACTTAGATAGACATCCCTCGAGTCATCTAAATGATCACGTGATCCATATCAACTAAACCTTGTCCGATCATCACGTGAGATGGAGTAGTTTTCAATGGTGAACATCTCTATGTTGATCATATCTACTATACGATTCACGTTCGACCTTTCGGCCTCAGTGTTCCGAGGCCATGTCTGTACATGCTAGGCTCGTCAAGTTTAACCCGAGTATTCTGCACGTGCAAAACTGTCTTGCATCCGTTGTATGTGAACGTAGAGCTTATCACACCCGATCATCACGTGGTGTCTCGGCATGATGAACTGTCGCAACGGTGCATACTCAGGGAGATCACTTATGCCTTTTAATTTTAGTGAGGGATCATCTTATAATGCTACCGCCGTACTAAGCAAAATAAGATGCATAAAAGATAAACATCACATGCAATCAAAATATGTGACATGATATGGCCATCATCATCTTGTGGCTTTGATCTCCATCTCCAAAGCACCGTCATGATCTCCATCGTCACCGGCTTGACACCTTGCTCTCCATCGTAGCGTTGTCGTCTCGCCAACTATTGCTTCTACAACCATCGCTAATGCATAGTGAAAAAGTAAAGCAATTACATGGCGATTGCATTTCATACAATAAATCGACAACCATAAGGCTCTTGCCAGTTGCCGACACCTTTTACAAAACAAGATCATCTCATACAATAACGTATATCACATCATGTCTTGACCATATCACATCACAACATGCCCTGCAAAAACAAGTTAGACGTCCTCTACTTTGTTGTTGCAAGTTTTACGTGGATGCTACGGGCTTCTAGTAAGAACCGTTCTTACCTACGCATCAAAACCACAACGATTTTTCATCAAGTATGTTGTTTTAACCTTCAACAAGGACCGTCTGTAGTCAAATTCGACTCAACTAAAGTTGCATGTCTGTCGGTGGAACCATTCTCATGAACGTGGTCATGTAAGGTTGGTCCGGGCCGCTTCATCCAACAATACCGCCAAATCAAAATAAGACGTTGATGGTAAGCAATATGACTATGATCGCCCACAACTCTTTGTGTTCTACTCGTGCATATCATCTACGCATAGACCTGGCTCGGATGCCACTGTTGGGGAACGTAGCATGCAATTTCAAAAAAAATCCTACGATCACGCAATATCTATGTAGGAGATCCATAACAACGAGAGGGGGAGAGTGTGTCCAGGTACCCTCGTAGACTGAAAGCGGAAGCGTTAGCTTAACGCGGTTGATGTAGTCGAACATCTTCGCGATCCAACCGATCAACCACCGAACGTACGACACCTCCGAGTTCTGCACACGTTCAGCTCGATGACATCCCTCAAACTCTTGATCCAGCAAAGTGTCGATGGAGAGTTTCGTCAGCACGACGGCGTGGTGACGGTGATGGTGATGTGATCCGCGCAGGGCTTCGCCTAAGCACTACGACAATATGACCAGAGGAGTGAACTGTGGAGGGGGCACCACACACGGCTAAGAGAACAATTGATGTGCTTTGGGGTGCCCCCTGCCCCCGTATATAAAGGAGGAGGGAAGGAGGCCGGCCCTAGGGGCGCGCCATGGGGGGAAACCCACTAGGACTCCTAGTCCTAGTCGGCCCCCCTTTCCTTCTTTCGGAGGGGGAAAGGGGGAAGGAGAGGGAGAGGGAGAAGGAAAGGGGGGCCGCGCCCCATCCGCTTGTCCAATTCGGACTCCCCATGGGGGGGGGGGGCGCCACCCCTTGTGGGCTTTCCTCTCTCTCCCCTATGGCCCATAGTGGCCCATTACTTTCCCCGGGGGGTTCCGGTAACTCCTCGGTACTCCGATAAATATCCCAAACACCCCGAAACCATTCCGGTGTCTGAATACTATCGTCCAATATATCAATCTTTACCTATCGACCATTTCGAGACTCCTCGTCATGTCCGTGATCTCATCCGGGACTCCGAACAATCTTCGATCACCAAAACACATAACTCATAATGCAAATCGTCATCGAACGTTAAGCATGTGGACCCTACGGGTTCGAGAACTATGTAGACATGACCGAGACACATCTCCGATCAATAACCAATAGCGGAACCTGGATGATCATATTGGTTCCTACATATTCTACGAAGATCTTTATCGGTCAAACCGCAATGACAACATACGTCATTCCCTTTGTCATCGGTATTTTACTTGCTCGACATTCGATCGTCGGTATCTTCATACCTAGTTAAATCTCCTTACTGGCAAGTCACTTTACTCGTTCCGTAATGTATCATCCCGCAACTAACTCTTTAGTCACATTGCTTGCAAGGCTTATCGTGATGTGCATAACCGAGAGGGCCCAGAGATACCTCTCCGATACTCGGAGTGACAAATCGTAATCTCGATATATGCCAACCCAACAAACACCTTCGCAGACACCTGTAGAGCATCTTTATAATCACCCAGTTACGTTGTGAGGTTTGATAGCAAACAAGGTGTTCCTCCGGTATTCGGGAGTTGCATAATCTCATAGTCAAAGGAATATGTATAAGTCATGAAGAAAGCAATAGCAATAAAACTTAACGATCATTATGCTAAGCTAACGGGTGGGTCTTGTCCATCACATCATTCTCCTAATGATGTGATCCCGTTCATAAAATGACAACACATGTCTATGGTCAGGAAACTTAACCATCTTTGATTAACGAGCTAGTCAAGTAGAGGCATACTAGGGACACTTTGTTTTGTCTATGTATTCACACATGTATCAATTTTCCGGTTAATACAATTCTAGCATGAATAATAAACACTTATCATGATATAAGGAAACATAAATAACAACTTTATTATTGCCTCTAGGGCATATTTCCTCCAGGTACACCTTCTATTACAGATCCGAAGGCAAGATCTTTGTTGCTAAGAATGGATCCTTTTTAGAGAAGGAGTTTCTCTCGAAAGAAGTGAGTGGGAGGAAAGTATAACCTGATGAGGTAACTGTACCTTCTCTCGAAGTGGAAAGTAGCTCATCACAGAAAACCGTTCCCGTGATGCCTACACCAACTAGAGAGGAAGTTAATGATAATGATCATGAAACTTTAGATCAAGTTAGTACCAAACCTCGTAGGTCAACCAGAGCATGTTCCGCACCAGAGTGGTATGGTAATCCTGTTCTGGAAGTCATGTTACTAGACTATGACGAATCTATGAACTACGAGGAAGCGACGATGAGCCCAGATTCCGCAAAATGGCTTGAGGCCATGAAATCTGAGACAGGATCCATGTATGAGAACAAAGTATGGACTTTGGTTGACTTGCCCGATGATCGGCAAGCCATAGAGAATAATGGATCTTCAAGAAGAAGACTGACGCTGATGGTAATGTTACTGTCTACAAAGCTCGACTTGTTGCGAAAGGTTTTCGACAAGTTCAAGGAGTTGACTACGATGAGACTTTCTCACCCATAACAATGCTTAAGTCTGTCCGAATCTTGTTAGCAATTGCCGCATTTTATGATTGTGAAATCTGGCAAATGGATGTCAAAACTGCATTCCTTAATGGATTTCTCAAAGTAAAGTTGTATATGATGCAACCAGAAGGTTTTGTCGATCCTAAAGGTGCTAACAAAGTGTGCAAGGCCCAGCGATCCATTTATGGACTGGTGCAAGCATCTCGGAGTTGGAATATACGCTTTGATGAGGTGATCAAAGCATATGGTTTTATACAGACTTTTGGAGAAGCCTGTATTTACAAGAAAGTGAGTGGGAGCTCTGTAGCATTTCTAATGTTATATGTGGTGTGGATGACATATTGTTGATTGGAAATGATATAGAATTTCTGCATAGCATAAAAGGATACTTGAATAAAAGTTTTTCAATGAAAGACCTCTGTGAAGCTGCTTATATATTGGGCATCAAGATCTATAGAGATAGATCAAGACGCTTAATTGGACTTTCACAAAGCACATACCTTGATAGAGTTTTGAAGAAGTTCAAAATGGATCAGTCAAAGAAAGTGTTCTTGCCGTGTGTTACAAGGTGTGAAATTGAGTCAGACTCAATGCCCGACCACTTCAGAAGATAGAGAGGAAATGAAAGTCATTCCCTATGCCTCAGCCATAGGTTCTATCATGTATGTTGTGCTGTGTACCAGACCTGATGTGTGCCTTGCTATAAGTCTAGCAGGGAGGTACCAAAGTAATCCAGGAGTGGATCACTGGACAACGGTCCAGAACATCCCGAAGTACCTGAAAAGGACTAAGGATATGTTTCTCGTTTATGGAGGTGACAAAGAGCTAGTTGTAAATGGTGATGTCAATGCTAGCTTTGACACGGATCCGGATGACTCTAAGTCACAAACTGGATACATATTTATATTGAATGGTGGAGCTGTCAGTTGGTGCAGTTCCATGCAAAGCGTCATGGCGGGATCTACATGTGAAGCGGAGTACATAGCTGCTTCGGAAGCAGCAAATGAAGGAGTCTGGATGAAGGTGTTCATATCCGATCTAGGTGTAATACCTTGTGCATCGGGTCCAATGAAATCTTTTGTGACAATACTGGAGCAATTGCCTTGGTGAAGGAATCCAGATTTCACAAAAGAACCAAACACATCAAGAGACGCTTCAACTCCATCTGTGATCAAGTCAAGGAGGGAGACATAGAGATTTGCAAAATACATACGGATCTAAATGTGGCAGACCCGTTGACTAAGCCTCTTCCACAAGCAAAACATGATCAGCACCAAGACTCCATGGGTGTTAGAATCATTACAATGTAATCTATTATTGACTCTAGTGCAAGTGAGAGACTGAAGGAAATATGCCCTACAGGCAATAATAAAGTTGTTATTTATATTTCCTTATATCATGATAAATGTTTATTATTCATGCTAAAATTGTATTAACCAGAAACTCAATACTTGTGTGGATACATAGACAAAACACCGTGTCCCTAGTAAGCCTCTACTAGACTAGCTCGTTAATCAAAGATGGTTAAGTTTCCTAACCATAGACATGTGTTGTCATTTGATGAACGGGATCACATCATTAAGAGAATGATGTGATGGATAAGACCCATCCGTTAGCTTCACATAATGATCGTTAAGTTTTATTGCTATTACTTTCTTCATGTCATATACATATTCCTTTGACTATGAGATTATGCAACTCCTGGATATCGGAGGAATACCTTGTGTGCTATCAAACGTCACAATGCAATTGGGTGATTATAAAGATGCTCTATAGGTATCTCTGAAGGTGTTTGTTGGGTTGGCATAGATCGAGATTAGGATTTGTCACTCCGAGTATCTG
Source organism: Triticum aestivum (assembly GCF_018294505.1). NCBI lineage: Eukaryota > Viridiplantae > Streptophyta > Magnoliopsida > Poales > Poaceae > Triticum > Triticum aestivum. Next base: position 300,928,306 of record NC_057805.1, on the reverse strand, counting down.
AGTGGTATCTCTGGGCCCTCTCGATAATACACATCATAATAAGCCTTGCAAGCAATGTGACTAATAAGTTAGTTGCGGGATGATGTCTTACGGAACGAGTAAAGGGACTTGCCAGTAACGAGATTGAACTAGGTATGAAGATACCGACGGTCGAATCTCGGGCAAGTAACCTACCGATGACAAAGGGAATAACTTATGTTGTCATTACGGTACGACCGATAAAGATCTTCGTAGAATATGTGGGAACTAATATGAGCATCCAGGTTCCGCTATTGGTTATTGACCGGAGAGGTGTCTCGGTCATGTCTACATAGTTCTCGAACCCGTAGGGTCTGCACGCTTAACGTTCGATGACGATTTTGTATTATATGAGTTATGTGTTTTGGTGACTGAATGTTGTTTGGAGTCCCGGATGAGATCCTGGACATGACGAGGAGTCTCGAAATGGTCGAGAGGTAAAGAATCATACATAGGACGATGATATTCGGACACCGGAAGTGTTCTAGGGGTACCGGGTACATATCGGGTCACCGGAAGGGGTTCCGGGCACCCCCTGGCAACTAGATGGGCCTAATGGGCCAGGTAGGGAATGATACGTCTCCAACGTATCTATAATTTTTGATTGTTCCATGCCGTTTTATTATCAATCTTGGATGTTTTATAATCATTTTGTAGTCATTTTATATCATTTTTTGGTACTAACCTATTGACATACTGCCAACCACCAGTTGCTGTTTTTTCCATGTTTTTTACATCGCAGGAAATCAATATCAGATGAAGTCCAAATGCCATGAAACTCCACGATGATTTTTTATGGGCTAGAAGGAAGGCAATGGGCCCTGGTTGCACCTGGGGGTGCCCCGAGGGGGGCACAACCCACCAGGGTGCGCCAGGAGGCCCATGCGCGCCCTGGTGGGTTTGCCCACCTCGGGTGCCCCCCAGACCGCCTCTTTTCTCTATAAATACCCCAAAAATACCAGAACCCTAAAAGCATCGACGAAATATTCATCCAGCCGCCGCAGAGTCCAGAACCACCAGATCCAATCTAGACACCATCTCGGATGGGGTTCGCCACCTCCATTGGTGCCTCTCCGATGATGCGTGAGTAGTTCTTTGTAGACATTCGGGTCCGTAGTTATTAGCTAGATGGCTCTCTCTCTCTCTCTCTCTCTCTCTCGCTGAATTCTCAATACAATGGTCTCTTGGAGATCCATATGATGTAACTCTTTTTGCGGTGTGTTTGTTGGGATCTGATGGACTTTGAGTTTATGATCAGTCATATCTTTTTATATCCATGAAAGTTATTTGAGTTTCTTTGATCTCTTATATGCATGATCTCTTATAGCCTCGTATTTCGTCTCCGATATTTGGGTTTTGTTTGGCCAACTTGATCTATTTATCTTGCAATGGGAAGAGGTGCCCGGTAGTGGGTTCGATCTTACGGTGCTTGATCCTAGTGACAGAAATGGAACCGACATGTATGTATCGTTGCTACTAAGGATAAAAAGACGAGATCTATATCTACCTCCATAGATAAATGGATCTTGTCTACATCATGTCATCGTTCTTATTGCATTACTCCATTTTTCCATGAACTTAATACACTAGATGCATGGTGGATAGCGGTCGACGTGTGGAGTAATAGTAGTAGATGCAGGCAGGAGTCGGTCTACTAATCTTGGACGTGATGCCTATGTAATGTTCATTGCCTGGATATCATCATAACTATTTGAGGTTCTATCAATTGCCCAACAGTAAGTCGTTTACCCACTGTTTGCTATTTTTCTCGAGAGAAGCCACTAGTGAAACCTACGGCCCCCGGGTCTTCTTTCTCATATATTTGCTTGCGATCTATTTTTCCTTTGCATTTTTTTTCAGATCTATTACACCAAAAATACAAAAATACTTTGCTTCACTTTATTTTATTTGCGATCTATTATTCCAATCTATTACAACTTTCTCCCGTCCACGCACCGTTTCTGGCATCGTACCCCGAAAGGGATTGACAACCCCTTTAACACAGCGGGTTGTGAGGTGTTGTTATTTGTGTGCAGGGACTGTTTACGTTGTGTTGCTTGGTTCTCCTACTAGTTCGATAACCTTTGTTTCATATCTGAGGGAAATACCTACCACCACTGTGCTGCATCATCCCTTCCTCTTTGGGGAAATACCGACGTAGCTTCAAGCGACATCAGCGGACAGACTAGCCCCTAAGGGGCTGGTGCGCCCCATGTAGGCCGAAATAAGAGGAGAAGGAAAGGAGGGAAGCGAGAAGGAAAGGGGAGGATTTGGCCTCCCCCTTTCACTCTCCCCCACTCTTTCCTTCCCCCTCCGATACTTATGGAAGGGGGGAGGCCGACTTGGAGGAGGCGCCCAAGTAGGATTACTCCTACTTGGGGCGCCCCTTGCTGCTCCCCTCCCTCTCCCACCTATATATATGTGGGGGGCACAGCTAGAACACACAACATTGATTCCTAGCTATGTGCGGCGCCCCCCTCCACAGTTTACGCCTCTGGTCATATTAATGTAGTGCTTAGGCGAAGCCCTGCGCGGATCACCATCACCGTCACCACGTCGTCGTGTTGATGGAACTGTCCCTCAACTCTTTGCTGGATCAAGAGTTTGAGGGACGTCATCGAGCTGAACGTGTGCAGAACTTGGAGGTGCCGTACGTTCGGTGCTTGATCGGTCGGAACGAGAAGAAGTTCGACTACATCAACCGCGTTGTCAAACGCTTCCGCTTTCGGTCTGCGAGGGTACGTGGACACACTCCCCCCTCTCGTTGCTATGCATCTCCTAGATAGATCTTGCGTGAGCGTAGGAATTTTTTGAAATTGCATGCTACGTTTCCCAACACCTTCCTCCCTCCCTCCCTCCCTCCCGCGGCGCTCCCACGAGCGCCGGGGGACACCCTAGCCCGCCGCCTCTCCTCTCCTCCTCCCTCGCCGCTGCACAGTAGTGCTGCCGGGCAAAGGCCGGCCAGCAAGGGCGGCGGCGGCGGGGCCTTCTTCTCCCCTCCGCACGAGATCCACGGCTGGCACGGGTCGGCCGCTCGTCTGGAGGGCGCTGGCCTATGGCGGGGGCTAGTAGCGCGGTGGCTGATACACCCATTTTGCGTCATGTTTTCCTACTATTATTTATAATGTTTTTGATGAATATAATACTTTGTGATGCAATTCTAATGCCTTTTCTCTCTTAATTGGCAAGATTTACAGGAAGAGGGAGATCGCCGACAGCTAGAATTCTGGACCTGAAAAAGCTACATCAAAGATACCTATTCTGCAAAACTCCAAATGACCTCAAATTCTACGGAGAACTTCTATGGAATATATAAAATACTGGAGCAAAGAAGTACCAAAGGGGAGCCACCAGTTGCCCACAAGACAATAGGGTGCGGTTACCCCCTAGGCGCGCCCTGATGCCTTGTGGGGGCCCTGGTAAGCCTCTGCCCCCCATCCTCTGCTATATGAAGGGTTTTGACCGAGAAAAATCAAGAGAAGACTTTTGGGATGAAGCGTCGCCATCTCGAGGCGGAACCTGAGCAGGAGAACTTTAGCTCTCCGTTGAAGCGATTCCGCTAGGGACACTTCCCTCCAGGAGGGGGAAATCGAAGCCATAGACATCACCAACAACCCTCTCATCGTGGGAGGATCAATCTTTATCAACATCTTCACCAGCACCATCTCATCTAAACCCTAGTTCATCTCTTGTATTCAAAATTTGTATCAAAACCTCAGATTGGTACTTGTGGGTTAGTAATAATGTTGATTACATCTCGTAGTTGATGTTGGTTGGTGCTACTTCTTGATCTTGCGTTGGTTTTTCCCTTGAAGAGGAAAGGGTGATGCAACAAAGTAGAGATAAGTATTTCCCTCAGTTAAGAACCAAGGTATCAATCCAGTAGGAGAAGAACGCACAAATCACCAATACCTGCACAAACAATCAAACACTTGCACCCAACGTGATAAAGGGTTTGTCAATCCCTTCACGGTCACTTGCAAAGGTGAGATCTGATAGAGATAGATAAAACTAAACAAAAGGTAAAGTAAATATTTTTGGGTTTTCTGGATTATAGATCTGAAAATAAAAGATTGCAATAGTAGTTCGGAAACTAATATGATGGAAATAGACCCGAGGGCCATAGGTTTCACTAGAGGTTTCTCTCATGATAGTAAACAATACGGTGGGTGAACAAATTACTGTCGAGCAATTGATAGAAAAGCATAAAGTTATGACAATATCCAAGGTAATGATTCTGCAATATAGGCATCACGTCCGTGTAAAGTAGACCGACTCCTGCCTGCATCTGCTACTATTACTCCACACATCGACCGCTATCCAGCATGCATCTAGAGTATTAAGTTCATAAAGAATGGAGTAACGCCTTAAGTAAGATGACACGATGTAGAGGAATAAACTCAAGCAACATGATGTAAACCCCATATTTTTATCCTCGATGGCAACAATACAATACGTGCCTAGCTACCCCTACTTTGTCACTAGGTGAGGACACCGCAAGATTGAACCCAAAGCTAAGCACTTCTCCCATTGCAAGAAAAACCAATCTAGTTGGCCAAACCAAACCGATAGTTCGAAGAGAATTACAAAGATACCAAATCATGCATAAAAGAATTCAGAGATGATTCAAATAATATTCATAGATAAGGTGATCATAATTCCACAATTCATCGGATCTCAACAAACACACCAGAAAAGAAGATTACATTGGATAGATCTCCAAGAACATCGAGGAGAACATGGTATTGAGAATTGAAGAGAGAGAAGAAGCCATCTAGCTACTAGCTATGGACCCGTAGGTGTGTGGTAAACTACTCACGCTTCATCGGAAGGGCAATAGGGTTGATGTAGATGCCCTCTGTGATCGAATCCCCCTCCGACAGGATGCCGGAAAAGGCCCCAAGATGGGATCTCATAGGAACAGAAGGTTGCGGCGGTGGAAACGTGTTTTCATGGATGCTTCTGGTGGTTTGGGAATATATGTGAATATATAGGAGGCAGAACTAGGTCAGGGGATGACGAGGGGCCCACAAGGTGGGGGCGCGCCCTCTCCCCTTGTCCCCGCCTCGTGGCTCTTATGACTTGAACTCCAAGTCTCTGGGGTGTCTTCTGGTCCAAGAAAAATCATCGTGAAAGTTTTATTCCGTTTGGACTCCGTTTGGTATTCCTTTTCTGCGAAGCTCAAAAACAAGGAAAAAACCAGAAACTGGCACTGGGCTCTAGGTTAATAAGTTAGTCCCAAAAATAATATAAAATAACATATTAATGCATATAAAACATACAAAACAGATAATATAATAGCATCGAACAATCAAGAATTATAAATACGTTGGAGACGTATCAGTTGGTTTATTTTGTGGAAGATTATATGTTCAGATCCTTAATGATGTTCAATACCCCTTTGATCTTGAACATGAATATGGTTTGTGATACGTCTCCAAGGTATCTATAATTTTTTATTGTTCCATGCTATTATATTATCTGCTTTGGATGTTTTATATGCATTAATATGCTATTTTATATTATTTTTGGGACTAACTTATTAACCTAGAGCCCAGTGCTAGTTTATGTTTTTTCCTTGTTTTTGAGTTTCGCAGAAAAGGAATACCAAACAGAGTCCAAACGGAATAAAACCTTCGCAATGATTTTTCTTGGACCAAAAGACACATGTTGGACTTGGACTCCAAGTCAGAAGAACTTGGAGTAGACGACAAGCCACAGGGGCGTGCCCTAGGGGGTGGGCGTGCTAATGTCTACTACGCAACCTTCTTCTTGTAGACCCGTGTTGGGCCTCCAAGCGCAGACTTTTGTAGGACAGTAGCAAATTTCCCTCAAGTGGATGACCTAAGGTTTATCAATCCGTGGGAGGCGTAGGATGAAGATGGTCTCTCTCAAACAACCGTGCAACCAAATAACAAAGAGTCTCTTGTGTCCCCAACACACCCAATACAATGGTAAATTGTATAGGTGCACTAGTTCGACGAAGAGATGGTGATACAAGCGTAATATGGATGATATATATAGGTTTTTGTAATCTGAAAATATAAACAGCAAGGTAGCAAGTGGTAAAAGTAAGCGAAAACGGTATTGCAATGCTTGGAAACAAGGCCTAGGGTTCATACTTTCACTAGTGCAAGTTCTCTCAACAATGATAACATAATTAGATCATACGGCAGTCCCTCAACGTGCGACAAAAGTCACTCCAAAGTTCCTATCGCGGAGAACATAAGATGAAACTGCTTGTAGGGTACAAACCACCTCAAAGTTGTTCTTTTCGATCAATCCATTGAGCTATTCCTATAAGTGTCACAAACAGCCCTAGAGTTCATAGTAAAATAACACCATATGACACACATCAATCAACCCTAATGTCACCTAGATACTCCGATGTCACCACAAGTATCTGTGGGTCAATTATACGATATGCATCAAACAACTTCAGATTCATAATATTCAATCCAACTTAAAGAATCTCAAAGAGTGCCCCAAGATTCCTATCGGAGAAACAAGGATGAAAACATGCATCCACCCCTATGCATAGATTAACCCAGTGTCACCTCGGGAATCCGCAAGTTGAGTGCCAAAACATACATCAAGTTAATCAATAGAATACCCCATTGTCACCACGGGGATCCCACGCAAGACTGATACGTGTCCAACGTATCTAGGACTAACCTATTAACCTAGAGCCCAGTGCCAGTTCCTGTTTTTCCCGTGTTTTTGAGTTTCGCAGAAAAGGAATACCAAACAGAATAAAACTTTCGCGATGATTTTTCTTGGACCATAAGACAACCAGGAGACTTGAAGATGAGGTCAGAGTAGCCACGAGGCTACCACAAGGATGGAGGGTGTGCCCAGGGGGGTAGGGAGCGCCCCAACCCTTGTTTGCTTATTTTGATGATTCTACGGGTAGTATCGGGGGGCATGAACCATGGAAAAGTTGGAATACAGTAGATATTACACTGTCGGTGTACAAAAGTAGGGGCCCTTTTTGTACCCCTCTACTTGTGCACGGGCAGTCAGAGCCGCGCCTACGGCCACACTTAGCAGGGCAAAGGGAGGAGACAGAAGCACAAGACGGGCAAAACAACGCCAAGACTAGAGACACAAAGAGCAAGAGGGCGAGGCGGACTCCCCCGGCAAGACCCTTGCCGGGGCGGCCTCCGCGGCCCCGGCAAGAGCCCTGCCGGGGCAACTTGCCCAACGCCAGCAGAGCAAGCCACCCTTGAGCCCAAGGGTTCCAAACGGCAACAACCACATTGGAGCCAAGGCTTGGGAGGCACCTCTGTGGTGGCATGCAGATCTTTGTCAAGATCATAAACACACAAGATCAGATGAGGACCAGAAGACGACGATCCTCGGCGGGATGCTAGCCAAGGAAATCCACGAGACCCCCGGCAAGATCCTTGCCGGGGACGACCGCGATGCCACGGCAAGACCCTTGCCGGGGCCCCGGCAAGGCCCTTGCCGAAGACACCTACAGGGCCGCAGCCAGGCCCGCATCTACCAAGACTCCACCACCGTTCCCATGCAGCTGCCAGCCCAACCAGCTGGGCAGGCACCTGCGTGGCGACAGGCGGCTTCAGGCCAACTCAGCGAACACCTACGTGGTGGCATGCAAATCTTCGTGAAGACCCTACCACCACACCGTATCAGCAGTCTGCCAGCCTACGTGGCGCTGCATGCCTCGTTGGCCTGGACGCGTGCTGGAGCAAGACAGAGCAGCGACGAACGGGACGGGCCTTGTTGCCATCCCCGATAAAGCAACGGGACACCTGAGCGCATTTAATGCGTCTTGTACCGTAATGACAGGCGATAAGCTCGTGTACTGTACACCTTTCCACCTCCTATGTGCCATTGTGGCAACCCCTTTTGTCTATAAAAGGAGGCCCGAGGTGTCCAGGAGAGGGATTCGGATCTTTTGGACTAGACACGCACCGTAGCTAGTTCAAGAACTCAAGAACACTCAAATACATACACCAAAGCAGGACTAGGGTTTTACGCATCCTCGCGGCCCGAACCTGGGTAAACGATCTTTGTGCTGGCTCCTAGACCCGCTCTTTGCACAACCCCGCGCCCGCCAACCGTAGAAGGAATCCCAGTGATCCCATAGGTGTCATTTCCACCGACATCTTTGGCGCGCCAGGTAGGGGGAGCGCAGTTGTGAAAATCTGGTCTAGCAGTTAGTCTAGCAGTTCTTGGTCGCCATAGCTCCAAGGAAGAGGACGACCGAGCGAGCGGCGTCATCTGCGGACATGTTGAACGCTCATACGGCAGCAGAAATGCTAAGTCACGCGAAATCTTGGTCATTTTCACTTATATAAGGCTGTCCTCCCCGAGAGATCTCGTTCTTTGTATGGGAAACCTGCACGCAATGCGACCCTTCCATTATGGGCAACGCCCTTGTTTCTGTCTCGAGCCCGCTCGACAGTTCATGCAGCCGCGCTAGTGGTGGCAAGGTGGCCTACCCGTTGCCAGCAGCGCTCTTGTCCTGCTTCGAGTCCGCTTGACAGCTCAAGCGCCTGCTCTGGCAGCGGCAAGGTGGCTTGCCTAGCAGCAAGCGCCCTTCCGGCAAGGTGCTAAGCACCCGTCCTTAAAGCACCACGGCATGGGTTTACGCACTGGCAGCCTTATCTCAACAAGCGTAGGGTACGAACATACAAGGGGAGATCTAACGGGAAGATAGCATGCATAATGTTAAAAGTGCTGCAGAGTTATATTACATCAATTGTTGCTGCGGTTCTAACTAAAGATAAAAATTGTCTTGGTCATGAACCTGCAACGGTGATAAGAAACGGGGTGCCTAATCCCGACGCTGGCCGTCTACCCTCTGGACCCCATTGATGCGGCTGATGACGGGCTCAATACGCTCCTCGAGCGCGCGAGGTCCGCATCCTCCGGCAAGCTCTCCAGCACGGCGTCAAAGTCGAGGTTGGGGTTCCAGTACGCCACCTTGGTGAGGACCTTGGTCATGACTCCCCGGTAGAGCTGCTCCAGGGCTCCAATGACCCTCTCGAAGAACAGGGTCAGGTTGCAGTTGGGACTCAAGTTCGGCTCCGGGACGTACCTCACATTCGACATCCCCATGGAAGCCAGCTGCGTGGTGGTCCTGTCGGCGACGGCGGCGAGGCGGCTGAGTCAGAGGTTCTCGCCCTTCACATAATCCTCGTGGCTGGTGGCATCGTTCTTCCGCAGCTGCCTCTCGTCCTCCAGGGCTTGGATCAGGGCCTCCTCCCGGGTTTTGGCCTCCGAAAGCGTCCCCTCAAGACTATCCAGCTTCAGCTTCAGGTCTTTGACGGAGTCGTTGGCCTTGGAGAGCTGCTCAGCCTTGCCGAGGACTGCGCCCTGCGCCTCCACCAGAGCACCGTTGAGTGTGTCCTTCTCCTGTGCCAACTTCAGGGCCTGATCCTTCAGCCCGTCCCACTCCACCTCCAGCTCCTTCACCTTGCTCGCATGGACCGAGGCTTGGGCATCGAGCGCCTCTCTATGCCTCTGCTCCGGCTCCTGGGTCCACTGCACGACAAGCTTCTCCACCTCCTCGTCCTTGCCGCGGAGTGTTGCGGAGAGCTTCTCCTCACGAGCGGCAAGGTCCTCCTCCTGGGAGTTCAGCACGGCCTGGTGCTGGTGCCGAGCGGCCTCGTCCTGGGTGGCCTGCTGCTTCGCCGTTTCCTGGGCCTTCTTGATGTTGGCCTGCTTCATGACAAGCTCCAACTTGCGCTCAGCCAGCACGTCCTGGGCGGCCTTCAAGACCTTGTGGGCCTGGTGGAACCAAGCCTGCGCCTCGGCGACGCGCTCCCTGAGGTCCACCTCCGCCTTGTCCACCACCGCCATCCTGGACTTGGCCTTGTCCAGGCGGGCACGGTGAAGCGCCTGGAGCTTCTGGAAGTTGGCGCTCATGGCCTGGAGGAGCCTCTCTTCCTGGGAACCGCCGCCACCGGCGCTCGGTTCGTCGACAACCTCGAGCCCGACGGCAGCGAGCACCACGTCATCAAACACCTCCCCCTCGGCAGGCACCACGGTGCTCGCCGTCCCTGGGATGTGGACGAACAGGTCGTCGCTCACCTTCAGGTACTGACCCGAGCCGGAGGCAGCGGAGGAGGAAGGTTGGTCATCAACCGCCCCCTCCTCGGCAGCGGCCTTGCCGGCCTCCCCGAATGGCCCCTTGCCGGTCTCCTCGGCAGCAGCCTTGCCGGTCTCCCCGGCCGGCTCCTTGGCGGCATCCTCAGCAGCATCCTTGGTGGCCTCCTCGGTGGCATTCTTGTTGGCCTCGGCCTCAGCATCCCTGGCGACCTCCCCGATGACAGTATCGATGTTCTCCTGGTCTGCCGAGGGAGCACCTAGATGCCAAGAAGGGGGATGAGGCAGAGCCAAATCAAAGTTCAAAAAGAAAAAAAAGAACGAACAGGGATAGAAGGCAAATAACTCACCTGTGCCGGGTTTGGAAGAAGTGGCCCCCTCCCCACCAAGATTCGGTGCCGGGACGGAGCCGCCGGCGCCCGGGTTCGCCTCCTCCTTCTCCTCCTCCTCTGTGTGCATGGGCTCGGTGCTTGGCGCCCTTGCCGGGGACGCCCCTCGGGGAGGCGTGGTCAATGGGGGCGACGTGTTGGGGGTGGCCCTCAGTGGCTCCTGCTGCCGTCCTCCTCCTGCAACCACGGCAAGGTCAGCGCCAAGAGATCATACCCCAACGCACGTCGATAGGGAGTGAGTGATGAACGCACGCTGGGGGCTATGCCGGGGGCTGCTCTCCACCACCAGCGGCATACTCGAGGTGCCCGCCGGGGGTTAGCCGCCCGCCGAGGCCCTGGCTCTCTTCGCCACCCTCTGGGCCAGCGTCTCCACGTCTCTGCAAAGATGAAATCAAGTCAAGAAAGCGTCGCGGTCTAAGGGGACGGAGATGACAAAAGACTGGATAGTTACTCATCCTCCACCTCTTCCGCTGCCTTCCTCTTCCTCCTTAGGCTGAGAGACCCAAGGTCGAAGACGACCTCCGTGTCGACCCGCAGGAGGGGGAGAAGCGGACGGGGTCCGAGGGCGCTTGGACGAAGAAGAGGCGGTCGCTTTCCTCTTCGCCACCGCGGCCTTCACCTCTTTCTTTGCTGCCGCGACCCTTGTTAGGCGCATGGACTCCCCCTGGGTCTCCTGCCGCTGCTCGGTCCTGCCGGGCCGGACCGGCTCACCAGAGGCGGCCTATTGCAGGACGCGCCTTCTCTCCAAGGCCAGAGGATCGTCAGCCTCGGCCTCCTCCTCGGTCGACTCGTCGACCACGTCTTCAATGAGAGGGGCCCCGATGTCGGCGCTGCTGGCCTCCCCAGCGGACTCCGCCCACCCGGCAAGCTCCTTCTCCTCCGCGGCAGCCTCGGCTTCGTCCCCCACATGGCCGGCGCTGCCAGCCTCCTCGGCGAGCTCCGCCTCCACCGCCCCGGCGGCGATGTAGTCCAGCTCCACTTGGCTGGTGTCCTGCATAAGCAATGGCTCGGCATGGACGTACTTCTCCGACAACTTGTCGAAGAACTCCTGCACCTGGTCCGCCCCTGGCTCGGCCCAGTTTGGGTCAAGCCCGTGCGCGCTGAAGTCTAGCATCATGGCGATGATGTCGTTACGGCGAGAGTTGTTGCTTTGCGGGACCACTCCCACCGGCAGCCCAAACAAGGGCCCCTTGACGACCTTGCCGGCCTTCGTGGCCTTGCCGGACCTCTCAGCCCTGTCGTCGTGGTACACGTCGAGCTGAAAAAAGCCTCTGGCACAAGTGGGCGTGCCTGATTATCGTGAGGTTGTGGTCCAAGCCAGGGCAAAGCCTCATGATGTTGGCCGCGTTCGTGAAGAGCCAGGCCGGCCTCCCCTTGTTGTGTAGTGGAGCGATTCGACGGTGGATGAAATCCGCCCGATCATCTCAAGGGTGAGCCCGGCCTCGGTGAGGCGATGAATCCTTGTGGTGGCGACCGTGAGCTTCTCATCGTCGGCGTCGACATTGCTCCAGTCGTCTCTGCGAACCGGCGGTGCCTGGCGAACCTGGCAAAATTCCTGCTGGTCCTCCTCTTCAATCCAGCACCACCGGCCCCGCCACTCCTCCCACCTCTCCTTCTGGGCACCCTCCGGATATGTCCCTTTCCCCTGGCTCCTTGGGATCCAGGCGACACAACTAGAAATAGCGCCCCCCTTTTGGATCAGAGGAAAGAAGTAGTGGCGGAAGAGTGTCGTGTTGGGATGCACCCCGGCGAAGCCCTCGCAGAGATGGGCAAAAAGAGCCATGCACGCCACGTCATTTGGAGTAAAATCTAGAAGGTGGAAGCCATAGGTGTGCATGACGTCATTGAAGAAATAGGAGAAAGGGGGGCAAAGCCCGTAGGAAAAGTAGTAGACGAAGAATGGGTACCGATTCGGGCCGGCCTCGGCGCAGCCGGCGGGGATGATGCGCGTGGCAGGGTGCCCCTTCATCTTACACCCCCACAGGGGCCTGAAGTAGTCGCGGAGGTGGATCGCGTCGACCGTTGACGAAAAGCAGGCAAGCTGTGTCCGCCGCGCCGCCGCCTCACTCTCCAACGCCTCTTTCTCCCCGGCATCCTTGGCCACTCCCTTGCCCCTACTGGTTTTTGGCGCCATAGCAGCTGGAGGGGGGACGAAGAATCAAGAGCAATGGGGACAGCAAGGGCGCGGCGGCAGCGGCGAGCGAAAGCGAGAGCTTGAGGAGGCAGAGGAAAGGGACGGCGGTTCCGAGATTAGGGAAGACATGAAGGGTAAATGGGGAGTCGCGCCTGCAGTTTCTCCTTTTTATGGGGAAGGCGCGGGCCGCCCTATTACCATTTACCATGATGTGACACATGAGGGCAGCGGCCGCCCCACGCATGCCCCCACATCATGCACGACCCTCCACGACGCGCATTCAACATGGGTCGAGGGGAAGCGCAAGCGAGCGAAGGAATTACTGCGGTAAAATTCCGCCAGCCTGCCCGCGCATCGTTCTGGGCCTGGCCCAACAACGCGTTGCGCTTATGTGTGGCCCAGGCCCGGGGGCTCCTGTCGGTGTACAAAAGTAGGGGCCCTTTTTGTACCCCTCTACTTGTGCACGAGCAGTCAGAGCCGCGCCTGCGGCCACACTTAGCAGGGCAAAGGGAGGAGACAGAAGCACAAGACGGGCAAAACAACTCCAAGACCAAAGACACAAAGAGCAAGAGGGCGAGGCAGACTCCCCCGGCAATACCCTTGCCGGGGCGGCCTCCGCGGCCCCGGCAAGAGCCTTGCCGGGGCAACTTGCCCAACACCAACAGAGCAAGCCACCCTTGAGCCCAAGGGTTCCAGACGCCAACAACCACATTGGAGTCAAGGCTCGGGAGGCACCTCTGTGGTGGCATGCAGATCTTTGTCAATATCATAAACACACAAGATCAGATGAGGACCAGAAGATGACGATCCTCGACAGGATCCTAGCCGAGGAAATCCATGAGACCCCCGGCAAGATCCTTTCCGGGGACGACCGCGATGCCACGACAAGACCCTTGCCGGGGCCCCGGCAAGGCCCTTGCCGAAACACCTACAGGGCCGCAGCCAGGCCCGTGTCTGCCAAGACTCCACCACCGTTCCCATGCAGCTGCCAGCCCAACCAGCTGGGCAGGCACCTGCGTGGCGACATGCGGCTTCAGGCCAACCCAGCGAACACCTACGTGGTGGCATGCGAATCTTCGTGAAGATCCTACCACCACGGCATCTCAGCAACCTGCCAGCCTACGTAGCGCTGCATGCCTCGTTGGCCTGGACGCGTGCCGGAGCAAGACGGAGCGGCGACGGACGGGACGGGCCTGGTTGGCATCCCCGATAAAGCAACGGGACACCTATGGAGCGCATTTAATGCGTCTTGTCCCGTAATGACAGGCGATAAGCTCGTGTACTGTACACCTTTCCACCTCCTGTGTGCCACTGTGGCAACCCCTTTTGTCTATAAAAGGAGGCCCGAGGCATCCTGCAGAGGGATTCGGGTCTTTTGGACTAGACACGCACCGTAGCTAGTTCAAGAACTCAAGAACACTCAAATACATACACCAAAGCAGGACTAGGGTTTTACGCATCCTCGCGGCCCGAACCTGGGTAAACGATCTTTGTGCTGGCTCCTAGACCTGCTCTTTGCACAACCCCGCGCCCGCCAATCGTAGAAGGGATCCCAGTGACATACACCAATATAAATAAAGAATGAGTTCACAACAATATCATAAGTGGTGATTTATTTTCCTAAACTAGCGGAGCTTATGAGATTTTCTATTGAGTTTTGTGTTGTGAAGTTTTCAAGTTTTGGGTAAGGATTTGATGGACTAAGGAATAAGGAGTGGCAAGCGCCTAAGCTTGAGGATGCCCAAGGCACCCCAAGGTAATATTCAAGGACAACCAAGAGCCTAAGCTTGGGGATGCCCCGGAAGGCATCCCTTCTTTCGTCTTCGTCTATCGGTAACTTTACTTGAGGCTATATTTTTATTCACCACATGATATGTGTTTTGCTTGTAGCGACTTGTATGATTTGAGTCTTTGCTTTTTAGTTTGCCATAATTATCCTTTCTATACACACCTTTTGAGAGAGACACGCATGAATCATGATTTATTAGAATACTCTTTGTGCTTCACTTATATCTTTTGAGCTAGGCAATTTTGCTCTAGTACGGCTTCACTTATATATTTTTAGAGCACGTTGGTGGTTTTATTTTATAGAAATTGTTGATCTCATGCTTCACTTATATTATTTTGAGAGTCCTTAAATAGCATGGTAATTTGCTTTGGTTATAAATTTAGTCCTAATATGATAGGCATCCAAGAGGGATATAATAAAACTTTCATATAAAGTGCATTGAATACTATGAGAAGTTTGATTACTTATGATTGTTTTGAGATATGAAGATGGCGATATTAGAGTCATGCTAGTGAGTAGTTGTGAATTTGAGAAATACTTGTGTTAAAGTTTGTGATTCCCGTAGCATGCACGTATTGTGAACCGTTATGTGATGAAGTCGGAGCATGATTTATTTATTGATTGTCTTCCTTATGAGTGGCGGTCGGGGACGAGCGATGGTCTTTTCCTACCAATCTATGCCCCTAGGAGCTTGCGTGTAGTACTTTGTTTCAATAACTAATAGATTTTTGCAATAAGTATGTGAGTTCTTTATGGCTAATGTTGAGTCCATGGATTATACACAATCTCACCCTTCCACCATTGCTAGCCTCTCTTGTGCCGCGCAACTTTCGCCGGTTGCATAAACCCACCATATACCTTCCTCAAAACATCCACCTTACCTACCTATTATGGCATTTCCATAGCCATTCCGAGATATATTGCCATGCAACTTTCTGCCGTTTCGTTTATTATGACACGCTCCATCATTGTCATATTTGCTTTGCATGATCATGTAGTTGACATCATATTTGTGGCAAAGCTACCGTTCATAATTCTTTCATACATGTCACTCTTGATTCATTGCACATCCCGGTACACCGCCGGAGGCATTCATATAGAGTCATATTTTGTTCTAAGTATCGACTTGTAAGTAAATAAAAGTGTGATGATCTTCATTATTAGAGCATTTTCCCATGTGAGCAAAGGATGATGGAGACTATGATTCCCCCACAAGTCGGGATGAGACTCCGGACGAAAAAAGAGGCCAAAAAAATGAGAGAAGGCCCAAATAAAAAATGAGAGAAAAGAGAGAAGGGGCAATGTTGCTATCCTTTTACCGCACTTGTGCTTCAAAGTAGCACCACGATCTTCATGATAGAGAGTCTCGTATATTGTCACTTTAATATACTAGTGGGAATTTTTCATTATAGAACTTGGCTTGTATATTCCAATGATGGGGTTCCTCAAATTGCCCTAGGTCTTCGTGAGCAAGCAAGTTGGATGCACACCCACTTAGTTTCTTTTTGAGATTTCATAAACTTATAACTCTAGTGCATCCGTTGCATGGCAATCCCTACTAACTCACATTGATATCTATTGATGGGCATCTCCATAGCCCGTTGATACGCCTAGTTGATGTGAGGCCATCTCATTCTTCTTGTCTTCTCCACAACCACCATCTATTCCACCTATAGTGCAATGTCCATGGCTCACACTCATGTATTGCGTGAAAGTTGAAAAAGTTTGAGAACATCAAAAGTATGAAACAATTGCTTGGCTTGTCATCGGGGTTGTGCATGATTTAAATATTTTGTGTGATGAAGATGGAGCATAGCCAGACTATATGATTTTGTAGGGGTAAGCTTTCTTTGGCCGTGTTATTTTGAGTAGACATAATTGCTTTGTTAGTATGCTCGAAGTATTATTGTTTTTATGTCAATATCAAACTTTTGTTTTGAATCATATGGATCCGAACGTTCATGCCACAATAAAGAAATTACATGGATAAATATGTTAGGTAGCATTCGACATCAAAAATTCTATTTTTATCATTTACCTACTCGAGGACGAGCATGAATTAAGGTTGGGGATGGTTTATACGTACGTCTCCGACGCGTCTATAATTTTTGATTGTTCCATGCTATTATATTATCTGTTTTGGGTGTTTTATATGCATTAATATGCCATTTTATATAATTTTTAGGACTAACCTATTAACCTAGAGCCCAATGCTAGTTCCTGTTTTTTCCCTGTTTTTGAGTTTCGCAGAAAAGGAATACCAAAGGGAGTCCAAATGGAATAAAACTTTCGCGATGATTTTTCTTGGACCAGAAGACAACCAGGAGACTTGGAGATGAATTCAGAAGACCACAAGGCGTATACAAGGACGGAGGGCGCGTCCCCACCCTTGTGGGCCCCTCGTGCACCTCCTAACCTAATTTCTGCGCCTATATATTCCCATATATCCCCAAACCAACAGAGGAGGCCACGAAAACACTTTTCCACCGCCGCAACCTTCTGTACCCGGGAGATCCCATCTAGGGGCCTTTTCCGGCGTCCTGCCAGAGGGGGATTCGATCACGGAGGGCTTCTACATCAACTCTATTGCCCTTCCGATGAAGCGTGAGTAGTTTACCACAGACCTACGGGTCCATAGCTAGTAGCTAGATGGCTTCTACTCTCTCTTTGATTCTCAATACCATGTTCTCCTCGATGTTCTTGGAGACCTATTCGATGTAATACTTTTTTGCGGTGTGTTTGCCGAGATCCGATGAATTGTGGATTTGTGATCAACTTATCTATGAATATTATTTGAATCTCCTCTGAATTTTTTTATGCATGGTTTGATATCTTTGTAATTCTCTTCGAACAATCGGTTTGGTTTGGCCAACTAGATTGGTTTTTCTTGCAATGGGAGAAGTGCTTAGCTTTGGGTTCAATCTTGCCGTGTCCTTTCCTAGTGACAGTAGGGGCAGCCAGGCACATACTGTATTGTTGCCATCGAGGATAAAAAGATGGGGTTTTCATCATATTGCTTGAGTTAATTCCTCTACATCATGTCATCTTACTTAATGCATTACTCCGTTCTTTATGAACTTAATACTCTAGATGCGTGCTGGATAGTGGTCTATGTGTGGAGTAATTGTAGTAGATGCAGAATCATTTCGGTCTACTTGACACATACATGATGCCTATATTCATGATCATTGCCTTAGATATCGTCATAACTTTGCGCTTTTCTATCAATTGCTTGGCAGTAGTTTGTTCACCCACCGTAATATTTTCTATCTTGAGAGAAGCCTCTAGTGAAACCTATGGCCCTGGGTCTATTTTCCATCATATAAGTTTCTGATCTACAATTTTAGTTTCCGATCTACTCTTTTTGCAATCTTTTACTTTCTGATCTATAAACCAAAAATACCAAAAATATTTACTTTACCGTTTATCTATCCCTATCAGATCTCACTTTTGCGAGTAACCGTGAAGGGATTGACAACCACTTTATCGCGCTGGGTGCAAGTTGTTTGATTGTTTGTGCAGGTATTCGGTGGCTTGAGCGTTGTGTCCTACTGGATTGATACCTTGGTTCTCAAACTAAGGGAAATACTTACTCTACTTTGCTGCATCACCCTTTCCTCTTCAAGGGAAAAACCAACGCAAGCTCAAGAATTAGTAGGAAGAATTTTTGGCGCCGTTGCTGGGGAGATCTACGCCAAGTAAAGCCGTACCAAGTACCCATCATAAACTCTCATCTCTTGCATTACATTATTCGCCATTCTCCTCTCGTTGTCCTCTCCCCCACTTCTAAAACGATTTTCAAAAAGATTTGCCTTTTCTTCGCCCCTCTTCCGTTCGCCTTCTTCGTTTGCTTTTTGTGTGCTCACGTGTTGGATTGCTTGCTTTGTGACGATGGCTCAAGAGAATACCAAATGGTGTGACTTTTCCAACACTAATAATAATGATTTTATTAGTACTCCGATTGCTCCCGCTACTAATGCGGAATCTTGTGAAATTAATGCCGCTTTGCTGAATCTTGTTATGAAAGATCAATTTTCCAGCCTTCCTAGTGAAGATGCCGCATCCCATCTAAACAATTTCATCGATTTGTGTGATATGCAAAAGAAAAAATATGTGGATAATGATTTTGTTAAATTGAAGCTATTTCCGTTCTCGCTTCGACATCGTGCTAAAACTTGGTTTTCATCTTTGCCTAAAAATAGTATTGATTCATGGAATAAGTGTAAAGATGCTTTTATCTCCAAGTATTTTCCTCCCGCTAAGATCATCTCCCTTAGGAATGATATTATGAATGTTAAGCAACTTGATCTTGAACATGTTTCACAATCTTGGGAGAGGATGAAATTTATGATATGAAATTGCCCTACTCATGGTTTTAATTTGTGGATGATTACACAAATTTTTTATGCCGGATTGAATTTTGCTTCTAGGAATCTTTTAGATTCGGCCACGGGAGGTACTTTTATGGAAATTACTTTTGGAGAAGCTACTAAACTCCTAGATAATATTATGGTTAATTATTCTCAATGGCATACCAAAAGGTCTTCCACTAGTAAAAAAGTGCATGCGATTGAAGAGATTAACATTCTGAGTGGAAAGATGGATGAGCTTATGACATTATTTGCTAGCAAGAGTTCTCCTACTGATCCTAATGATATTCCTTTGTCTACTTTGATTGAAAATAATAATGAATCTATGGATGTGAATTTTGTTGGTAGGAACAATTTTGGTAATAACGTCTATAGAGGTAATTTTAATCCTAGGCCGTTTCCTAGCAATTCCTCTAATAATTATGGTAATTCCTACAAAAATTCTTATGGAAATTATAATAAGATGCCGTGTAATATTGAGAATAGTGTTAAAGAATTTATGAGTTCACAAAAGAATTTCAATGCTTTGATTGAAGAAAAATTGGTTAAGATTGATGATTTGGCTAGGAACATGGATATAATTTCTCTTGATGTTGATTATTTGAAACTTAGATCTATTCCACCCAAGCATGATATTAATGAGTCTCTCAAAGCTATGCGAATTTCCATTGATGAGTGCAAAGAAAGAACCACTAAGATGCGTGCTAAAAAAGATTGGTTTGTAAAAATGTGTTCTTCTAGTTCCCGTGAAAATAATGATGAAGATATTAAAGTGATTGATGTGGCTCCTATTGAATCTTTGTTTTCCAATTTAAATCTTGATAAATATGGGACTGGAGATGAGTCAACTTTAGTTAAAAGGCGTCCCAATGATTCAGACTTTTTAGATCTTGATGCAACAATTGATAAAAGTAGGATTGGAGAGGTCAAAACTTTAAGTAGCAATGAACCCACTATTTTGGATTTCAAGGAATTTAATTACGATAATTGTTCTTTAATAGATTGTATTTCCGTTTTGCAATCCATGTTGAATTCTCCTCATGCTTATAATCAAAACAAATCTTTTACTAAACATATCGTTGATGCTATGATGCAATCTTTTGAAGAAAAGCTTGAATTGGAAGTTTCTATCACTAGAAAACTTTATGATAAGTGGGAACCTACTATTAATATTAAGTTTAAAGATTATGAGTGACATGCTTTGTGTGATTTGGGTGCTAGTGTTTCCACGATTCCAAAAACTTTATGTGATGTGCTAGGTTTCCGTGAATTTGATGAGTGTTCTTTAAATTTGCATCTTGCGAATTCCACTATTAAGAAACCTATGGGAAGGATTAATGATGTTCTTATTGTTGCAAATAGGAATTATGTGCCCGCATATTTCATTGTTGTTGATATAGATTGCAATCCTACATGTCCTATTATTCTTGGTAGACCTTTCCTTAGAACGATTGGTGCAATTATTGATACGAAAGAAGGAAATATTAGATTTCAATTTCCGTTAAGGAAAGGCATGGAAAACTTTCCAAGAAAGAAAATTAAATTGCCGTATGAATCTATCATGAGAGCTACTTATGGATTGCATACCAAAGATGACAATACCTAGATGTATTCGTGTTTTATGCCTAGCTAAGGGCGTTAAACAATAGCGCTTGTTGGGAGGCAACCCAATTTTATGTTAGTTTTTTACTTTTTAGGTTCTGTTTTGCAATAAATAATTCATCTAGCCTCTGGTTAGATGTGGTTCTGTGTTTTAATTAGTGTTTGTGCCAAGTAAGACCTTTGGGATAGCTTACGGTGATAGTTGATTTGATCTTGCTGAAAAATGGAAACTTTTGCGCCCAGGAAAATAATTTTCATTTTTAATGGAAGCGTGATAAAATATTGATTCTTTTTATAGAGGATAATAAACAAATTTCTTAGGTTTTCCTAGTTTTTCAGAATTTTTGGAGTTATAGAAGTATTCGAGAGTTACAGATTACCATAGACTGTTCTGTTTTTGGAAGATTTTGTTTTCTATGTGTTGTTTGCTTATTTTGATGATTCTATGGGTAGTATCGGGGGGTATGAACCATGTAAACGTTGGAATACAATAGATATTACACCAATATAAATAAAGAATGAGTTCACAACAGTACCAAAAGTGGTGATTTATTTTCTTATACTAATAGAGCTTATGAGATTTTCTGTTGAGTTTTGTGTTATGAAGTTTTCAAGTTTTGGGTAAGGATTTGATGGACTAAGGAATAAGGAGTGGCAAGCGCCTAAGCTTGGGGATGCCCAAGGCACCCCAAGGTAATATTCAAGGACAACCAAGAGCCTAAGCTTGGGGATGCCCCGGAAGGCATCCCCTCTTTCGTCTTTGTTTATCGGTAATTTTACTTGAGGCTATATTTTTATTCACCACATGATATGTGTTTTGCTTGTAGCGACTTGTATGATTTGAGTCTTTGCTTTTTAGTTTGCCACAATCATCCTTTCTGTACACACCTTTTGAGAGAGACACGCATGAATCATGATTTATTAGAATACTCTTTGTGCTTCACTTATATCTTTTGAGCTAGGCAATTTTGCTCTAGTGCTTCACTTATATCTTTTTAGAGCACGGCGGCGGTTTTATTTTATAGAAATTGTTGAACTCTCATGCTTCACTTATATTATTTTGAGAGTCCTTAAACATATGGTAATTTGCTTTGGTTATAAATTTTTAGTCCTAATATGATAGGCATCCAAGAGGGATATAATAAAAACTTTCATATAAAGTGCATTGAATACTATGAGAAGTTTGATTCCTTATGATTGTTTTGAGATATGAAGATGGTGATATTAGAGTCATGCTAGTGAGCAGTTGTAAATTTGAGAAATACTTGTGTTAAAGTTTGTGATTCCCGTAGCATGCACGTATTGTGAACCGTTATGTGATGAAGTCGAAGCATGATTTATTTATTTATTGTCTTCCTTATGAGTGACGGTTGGGGACGAGCGATGGTCTTTTCCTACCAATCTATCCCCCTAGGAGCATGCGCGTAGTACTTTGTTTCGATAACTAATAGATTTTTGCAATAAGTATGTGAGTTCTTTATGACTAATGTTGATTCCATGGATTATATGCATTCTCACCATTCCACCATTGCTATGGAAATGCCGCGCAACTTTTGCCGGTACCATCAACCCACCATATAGCTTCCTCAAAACAGCCGCCATACCTACCTATTATGGCATTTCCATAGCCATTTCAAGATATATTTCCATGCGACTTTCCACCGTTCCGTTTATTATGACACGCTCCATCATTGTCATATTGCTTTGCATGGTCATGTAGTTGACATCGTATTTGTGGCAAAGCCACCGTTCATAATTCTTTCATACATGTCACTCTTGATTCATTGCACATCCCAGTACTGTAACATCCCAAATTTTCAATTTGGAATGTTATACATTAGATCATCATGCATATCATATTTTATTGCATTTTGATTTGCGATCCTAGAAATTTCACGCAACTCAAGGACCCACAGAGAGAGTTGGGGATTTCGTTATTTTCATATTTGGGTTTTCTCAAATTTTGAAAATAGGATCATTTGTTTTAATTATTTTTCTCTCCGAAAATATTTCATATCAAAATATATGAGAGGGGATAAAATAACTTCTCCACAAATAATGAAATATTGGTAGAAAAATATTAAAAACAAATATTTGATTTTATTCGAATTAGGAAAAATACACGTTTTTCAAAATTGCATTTTAGGCCCAAATAAATGTTCATCTTGTCCGGCTTATTTTTAGAGGACGGGGAAAATTTATTTCAGGATTTTTGGAGTCCGTTTAATATTTCTTTTCTTACTTTTTCTGCACGTCCAAATTATTATTTTTTAAAAAGTCAACCGCCTTACGGGCCGTGTCCGACCCGGACACCTCAGCCCGGCCGGCCTTTAAAGCCGCGGCCCGAGCCTCGCCTCAGCCCAAGT